>NC_071261.1:7966575-8201575 GCF_023375685.1 Ictalurus furcatus | reverse complement strand
ATGAACAAAAAACAGATCAGTCACATGGAAAAAGTAAGTACACGCCTACATTTATCATGTCTTCAAATCAACAGAATTAGAATCAGGTGTTGGGTGGGTGTCAGTGATTAGATCCTGCTTAGGGAGTGCAGGTGAAACCGGTCTTATTTATACCGCTCTCATATCTAGTGTCTGGTGTTATCTTTGCTATTGAGGTGTGTGGTGTCAACATGCCAAGATCTAAAGAGATCTATAAGGCCTTCGGGGGGAAAAAACGTTGTGGTTGCCTATGAATCTGGCGAGGGATTTAAAAAGATCTTCAAATTATTTGAAACACATCCTTCCACTGTAAGGAAAATCATCTACAAGTGGCGCAGGTTTCAAACGACTGTCAATTTGTCCAGGACTGGCCGTCCCAGCAAATTCAGCCCAAGAGCAGACCGTCTGATGCAAAAAGAACTCGCCAAGAACATGAAAATTTCATCACAGGATCTGCTAGTGAGTCTTGCAACTGTTGGTGCATGCGTCTACAATCAGAACGAGATTGCACAAATTTGACCTGCATGGGAGGCGTGCCAGGAAAAAGCCTTTGCAAGACTATCGTTTGCCAATGAGCATACAGGCGAAGACCGGGCCTTTTGGAATAATGCGCTCTGGACAGATGACTCAAAGATAGAGTTGTTTGGTCACAGTAATAGCAGACATGTTTGGTGTAGACCAAAGAAAGCTTTTCAGGAGAAGCACCTCATACCAACTGTGAAGCACGGTGGTGGAAATGTTATGGTTTGGGGTTGCTTTGCTGCCTCAGGGACTGGACAGCTTGCATTCATTGATTCAACTATGGATTCTGCATCATATAAAAGAGTGCTCGAAGATAATGTGAGGTCGTCTGTCCAAACCTTTCAACAGGATAGTGATCCTAAACTGATACTAGCAAATCCACCAAGAATGGCTCAAAAAGAAGAAATGGAGGGTTATGGAATGGCCGAGTCAGAGCCTGGATTTGAATCGCATTGAAATGTTGGGGGGGGGGGGGTCTGAAACGGGCAGAGCATGCAAAAAAAATCCACAAAAAAAATCCACAAACATCTTGTAACTGAAAGAATATTGCATGGAAGAGCGGTCAAAAATCCCAGCAAGCCTGGTGGACAATTATGCAAAACGCCTACCAGAAGTGATTTCTGCTAAAGGGGGTAATACTAGATTCTGAGGCCAAGGGTGTATTTACTTTTTCCACAGAACAATATCACATCTACTGATATTTCTATCGAATAAATGATTGAAAACGCTATTTTCCCTTGTGGGTTTGTTCAAGTACATCAACTTCATTAATAGGCACTGTTTCTTGTCCAAATATGTCAAAAAAGCAAGCAATTTCCATGGGGTGTACTTATTTTTTCACATGATTGTAGTTAATCAGTGTTCAAATTTGTACAACATTAGAGTCAGTTTCTATTGACCTCCTGAGCTCCTGTCATATGGTCGTGAATGCTGTTATGAAATGTGTCATTGATACTATGAATCTTTCTGTGATGCAGATATCGGGCCTGAAGGAAGGTGCCTCCTACATACTACGTGTCACTGCTAAGAATATTGCAGGTGTTGGTGGACCCTCCAAAGCTACAGACCCCATCGTCGCTCAGACTCGCCCAGGTAAATAAAGCAGGCTCCGACCCAGTCGAATAAACCGATCCGTCTTTTCCAGCACATTTCCCAGGATCGATCGTTTTTAATGCCGTTTTCTCGACGTGGTCCTTTCTCAGGCACTAATGAGATTGTGGTCGACGTGGATGACGATGGCGTGATCTCGCTGATCTTCGAGTGCTCTGAGATGACTGAAAGCTCTCAATTTGTGTGGTCAAAGAACTACGAGGCTCTCACCGATACCTCCCGTCTCACTATCGAAACAGTCAAGGGAAAGTGAGTTTCTGCTTTGCTTATTAAAACTACTTTTTATTTATTTATTTATTTATTTATTTATTTATTTATTATTATCCCCCGCCACCTTGTGTTGTTTATGTGGCTGCTTTTTGTCAGGAAGCTCTATAGTCCCTTTGTTCTCCAGAGAAAGGTTTGGTCACATGGCAGTGGTAGACATTTAGCAGTTAGTTTCAGCCATTGGACAATGTTACGTGGGCGCTAGTGTGAGGATGAATAGTGGCAGGCTGTCTGGAAGCCAGGGGAGACGTGTGTCACCTTTGTTTTGCCAGATGTGCTGCGAAAGATGAGACAGAATGAAAGTGGGTGGCAAAGTGGGTAAAGGGGAGAGAGAGCGAGAGAAAGGAGAAGAAAAAAAAAAAAAGAAAAGGTGGAGAAATGGAAATAAAAGGAAAAACTAATTGGTGTCACTTAACCTTTGAAGAAAAGAGAAAGGCTAATTAGTGTTCCTGGAATTTAAAAAGATTTCACGCTGTTCGGAAAGCATCGTGCGCAATTAAAACATTACCCACACTGTCTCGGTGTCTTTCTCGTACTCATACCGCTCGGTGTGTCCTCAGATCCAGAGCCATCTTTAATGATCCTTCACTGGAGGACCTGGGCATCTACTCCTGTGTTGTCACCAACACTGATGGAGTTTCTGCCAGCTACACACTGACAGAGGAGGGTGAGTCACTTTCCCCAGCTCTCTGGCTAATGACGGCGATATTCCGTCTTCTGCCTTTAGACAGAGAAAGACTCGTAATCTTTTCCAGAAGCTGGCAAGTCATGTCTTCTTTTAAATCTTAACAAGTCAAGGACATGCGTGCACATTTCAGAGGCTCGTATGTAACTGCTTGATAGAGCAGCGCAGTTGAATTTTAAAAGAAGATTAATTCCAAGAATTCTTTATCCGTTACCGTCAAGAGCTCCACTATGCAGTATATACACTCATGATATGCATTTCAAAATATTTTTTAGGACTGAGGCGCTTGTTGGATATCAGCCATGACCACAAGTTCCCCAGTAAGTACAGACCATCGATAGTAACGTCACGCCTGGTGTGTAGCTCAACGCTCTTCCACTGTGATGATCCGTTTCTGTGTTATTTTACACCAATAATTATCACAGTGTTTCCTTGGCAGTTATTCCTTTCAAGACCGAAATGGCTGTTGAGCTACAGGAGAAAGGACGCGTGCGTTTCTGGGCGCAGGTTGCTAAGTTTACCTCCAAATGCCAAGTGGAGTATGTTTTCAACGATAACATCATTACTCAAGGAAAGGTATAAACAAGTAGGCTTTATTTATTTATCAATCATTATTTTTTTCGGGCGCATGCTTTTTCACACGCTGATTAAACGTTCCTAATCCCTCAGAAATACACCATGAATTTTGACAGTAAAACCGGCATTATTGAGATGTTCATGGACTCTTTGGAAATCACCGATGAAGGAACCTTCACGTTTAACCTCGTCGATGGCAAAGCTACCGGTCGTACCAGTTTGGTGCTTATTGGAAAAGGTAAAGTAGAACCGTCCCTCAAATACATCGCGTTACAACCTCTTCCGTTCCTACTGTCGTGTTCTGTTATGTCCTGTAGAGGGCAGGAAAAGATCATAGGAAATCGAGCAGCCCTCACAGGAGCATTATTAAGGCTTTGTGAAGGACATCCATTAGCATACACAGCATTCCCTTAACTGCTGATTGAACTATATCAGGCTTTACTGATTGATCATGTTACTCCATTATTAAACACTATTATTGGGCGCTACCGTATGAGATTTAACTCCGTGTCCATTATCGGCTAAAGAGACGAGAACGGTTCTGACGTAGTCCACATTATACGGCAGCTTTTGGTGATCTCTGCCAGGTTCTTTAGTGCTATTTAAAGGTATTATAGATCAGGAGTAGCACATTTGATCCCAAGTTCAACTCCAGATCCTTCCTGCACCAAGGTCTGAAGAATAATTGTGTGAAGGCCTGCGAAAACCCCTCACATAGTAAAATTGAGCTATTTTCTAATATATCTGAAAACTACAGTCTTTCGTGAACTGAAACACATTAAACTTCCCCGACAGGGGAAGTGAATAACGTTGATCATCAATATTGATTATTACAACGGCACCTGTCAAGGGGTGGGATATACTGTATTAGGCAGTAGTATTAGGCAGTCAGTTCTCAAAGTTGACGTGTTGGAAGCAGGAAAAATGGGCAAGTGTAAGGATCTGAGCGACTTTGACAAGGGCCAAATTGCGATGGCTAGACGACTGGGTCGGAGCATCTCCTAAACAGCAGGTCTTGTGGGGTGGGCTGGGGTGGGGTATGCAGTACTTAGTATCTACCAAAAGTGGTCCAAGGAAGGACAACCGGTGAACTGGTGTCAGGGTCACGGGCACCCAAGGCTTACTGATGAGTGATATGGCTCAAGTGGTAGAGCGGGTTGTCCACTAATCGTAGGTTTCTGGGTTCGATTCCCGACCCACATGACCCCACATGCTGAAGTGTCCTTGGGAAAGACACTGAACCCCAAGTTGCTTCCGATGGCAAGTTAGCACCTTGCATGGCAGCTCTGCTGCCACTGGTGTGTGTGAATGGGTGAATGAGAACCAATATAAAGCGCTTTGGAACCGCCACGGTTAAAAATTAAGTGCAGACCATTTACCATGAGTATCTGTGGGATGTGCTGGACCAACAAATCCAATCCATGGAGGCCCCACCGGACTTTGCTCTTGACGTATTGGTGCCAGATACCACAGCACACCTTCAGAGGTCTTGCCTAGAGTCCATGCCTCGATGGATCAGAGCTGTTTAGGTGGCACAAGGGGGACCTACACAATATTAGGCAGTTGGTTTTTAATGTTCTGGCCGATCAGTGTATGTTTCTCTTTTTTACATGTATCTCAGCCACCAGAAAAGATGTAGCATTTTACAAATCTGGTTACCGCCAAAAGTGACAAAGGGGCAGTTCCGAGTTCGAATCCCCACTATGCCACACCCATCCATAGCCGGGAGTCAAAGAGTCTAAAACTGGCCATGCGCAGTTTAATGGTAGGGATGGGATGCTCTGCTTTCCCTGTCAATCACAGCAACACTAGCCAGTCGTGGGCATGTGAGCTCATGTATGAGGGAGACAGCACTCTCCTCAGAGACCGTTATGCTGCCCCGTGACGCAGCTCAGGTCAGTGCATGGATTGAGTTCCCATCACTTCAATAAATAAATTCAGACATTTTGTTTTTACAAAACAGAGTTTGCTGAGCTTCAGAAGAAGTCTGAGTTTGAGAGAGCAGAGTGGGTCAGGAGACAAGGTATGCCACGCAGCGTATGAATGCTGAATTACCCGCTGTACATTTTTAAGCATCACCTTTTTCAACAATGTCACCCTTTTTTTTTTTAAATTCTCACATCCAGGCCCTCACTTTGTGGAATACCTCAGTTTCGAGGTCACCCAAGAATGTAACGTGTACCTAAAATGCAAGGTAAGGCTGTGCAAGATGTAATGAAATATTCGCGCTCCCCCAGGTCCGTCGGATTAATATTTTATCTCATGCCTCTTCCACTCAAACCTCTTCCCTCCCCCTCCCTCTCACTCTCATCTCTTCAGGTCGGAAATATCAAAGCGGACACTGAGATAACCTGGTTTAAGGATGGAATTGAGATCGCGGAGGATGACGAAGATGCTCAGAAAATTGGCATTGCAGATGGCGTGCTGTCCTTCAACATTGGCAAGGTCAGGCAGCTGCAGGGCATTGTGGGGAAAGTGGAGGGTGAGCTTTGCTAGCAGCTATGCTACAGGCTTCAGTCACCACACAGACTCATAAATAATGGAAAGGGTTTTATTTTATTAATATTTCATGAACCATTTTAATATTCAAATCTGTACAACACATTTATTGAAATTTAGGGCCATCTTTATGAAATTCCTGAACTCGGCTTCTAATGGCACACAAATCGAATAAATGAAATGTTCTCTAGGTTACGTTCAATTCTCGTAAACAGTCAATGATGCTAGAAAGGATTTTTAACATTAGTGCATGCAGGTCCGTGGAGGTGAGCCTCCCACGCCACTCCCAGGCTGCTATCGGCATTAACTGCAATATCTGTCTAATTTCCAGCTCGTTAAAAAGAACCAAAAAGACGGGAAAAAGAAACCTGCTCCTGAAGGAAGCCCGAGGAAGCCCAAAGTCTGCAGCTTTTCCCTTTATAAGTTCTCGCCGAGTTTCAAGTGTTGTTATGTGGATTTTGATCTATGTCGCCGTCGTCTTCTGTTGTCTTTCTATACGGTGTCCCTGTTTGCCTGCAGCATCCACCGCAGGAGAAAAGCTTGCCTTTTCGGATTTTTGTGCCTCTTCGTTTTTTTTTTTTGGTTTCGTTTTGTTTTCTGATCCGACTTCATACCTGATCTGTGATGCGGCCCTAGCGAGGCGCTTTCTTTCTCTTACTTCTTTTACAATTCTCCAAACAGCTTTCAAAGAAAGACGCGGGTGTTTACGAAGTGAAGCTGTGGGACGAGAGAGGAAAGGATAAGACTTTGTTCGACCTGACGGAAGCAGGTACGAGCCTTTTTAATATCCACACCATTATTTTGATAACGTCTGAACCTCATGTCTATGACGGAGCTTCTGAAATGCTGATTCCAGTCTAATATCCTCAAATATAATGATCTGACTCTCTTCCCAAAAGGTTACAAGGCCGTGCTGAATGAAATGTTCAGAGTTATAGGTGAGTTTTGGTTGTATTTTTCTTCTTTCTATTTTTTTAATTCTTGCACACCGAAACGGTTCATTAACGCTCCAGGATGTAAGTGTGACGAATGAAAGGGAAAAACCCCCCTGATTAAATCTGATTAAACCCCATCACGCTTTGTAGCATGTATAAGAATTCTGAGCAGGCCCAGTCGATGTCGATTTTCGGATCAGGATGGCGAAAGGAGATCTGAGTGTCTTTGAAGCAGGGTTTCAATAGCTGGGCTCAATTGGCTGTGCTTCAGTAAGAACAGAGGCTAATTTGAAGTCTGCATTTAGGTCTGTGGGAAAGGGACGAGTAAATAGGTGCTTGAAAGTGCACGTTATATGACTGTGATGCTCGTGCCCTGGGTAAAGGCAAACACGGGCGACTATTCTTCAGGTGACTGAGCGCTTCATGATGGGTTTTGCTTCCATTTGTCACCCGTCAGTGTGCAGTACTGATACTGATACTCTTCTTTTCGTCACAGCGCACTCTTCTACCGAATTGAAGGTTCAGAGCACTGAGCATGGAATCATCCTCCACTCGTTCGTCGTGTATCACACAGAAGAGCTCCCTATTGGTTGGTTTCACAAGTAGGTTTTTTTTTCATACTCTCTCATCACCTCTCTGTATGGTCCCCGCCCCCCCCGCGTGTATGTTTTATATATGTTGAGTGTTCGATTGCATTTAAATAATCCCAAAAAACATCTCCTTGCAGACAGTGCTCGAGGTTTTTCCCCGTCATTCCATACAATATGCAGCTTAAAACATGTGAGGGGGTAAAAATTTTTTTAAAAATTGCGCAGACCGAGACCTTTATTTAGGTGTGCAGTTGCGAATGCACTTTGTCTAACGTATGTCCGCTTCGTGTTAATATTTTTACCGGAGATTTTTGATTTTATCTGAATTTTTTTAATGGTTAAAAACCGGTACACGGAAACTCTGCTATGGGGGTAATTTAGTATCGCCAGTCCACCTACCGACATGGTTTTTTGGGAGACGGGAGGAAACCGGAGAACCCGGAGGAAACCCATGTGAACGGCGAGGACATGCACAGAAAGTCCACGCAGCTCAGGAACGAATCAGGGATTCTGGAGGTGTGATGCGGCTGCTCTACACGCCGTACAACCTATAAAACGGAAACATTAAATGAATACGCCGAATATGAAATGCCAGCTTTTTACAGGTCAGAGGAAACCACTTATTAAAGCAGTACCGGAATCGCGAACAACCAACAGAAGTGAAATTTGCCCTTGGTCAGCTTTTATCTCCATCTATCTGTGCATTACCACAATGTGCTCTCAGGAGCATCGTTTGAGAGCGCGGCACTCTGAAAGCACAAAAGGCCAGAGAGAGTCTGGCTCTCCGAGAGTGAAGATGCTAATGCGTTTCGTGCCGCGCCGCGCATTACAATCCGCTACATGAAATGCGACGCGCACGTGGTCGTTTCTGCAATGCAGTTTACATCAGCTGCCTACGCTAATGCTGTTGGCAGGTTGTTTTTCCTGTATGTCAGCAGGTACAGTAGTGTGAAGCTGTAGCAGTTTTTCTTCTTCTGTACGAGTTTGATTGGTTGCTCTTTTGACTCCTACTCATTTGTGACCATTCAGAGATAGCAAGGTTTCACACTCAGACAGAGTGCAGTGTGGAGTCACAGGAGAGCAGCTGTGGCTGAAGATCAACGAGCCCACAGACAAGGACAAGGGCAAGTACGCCATCGACATCTTCGCCGGCGAAGGCAGCGTCAGGAGAGTTCTCGACCTCGCCGGCCAAGGTAAAGGCCTCAGGTGTTTCGAGCTTTATTTTAACGATATTGATTTTGTCTCAGTGCGACAGAATTGTCAGTTTGAGACTGGAGTTTATTATTAAGTCTACTTTTTTTTTTTTGTCCGTCTGCCAAAAATATTCTCTTGTATGAAAAGACTTTTCAATGTTTTCTATTGTATTCTATTCTCTTCTGTTGTGTTAAAGTGTGGGAAGAAGCCTATTCAGAGTTCCAGAGGCTGAAGTAAGTATAATAAATGATCTTAATCCTGCTTTTATAGTTTATTAAAGATATCAACCACAAACAGTGTATACTTTTGCAAAGTGTTGTATGCAAACAAACAAAACAAGAAAACGAAAAACTCTTAAAACTCCTAAAATAGAAAAATAACATCCGAGTACATCCTTATGACGTTATTGGCTCAGGCTTTTTCTGACACTGCTGTATGGAAGTAGACCATATCACCTTAACAGGCTCTGATGCTATTTAAAGCCTTCACTAACAGTGTGCTTATCCATTTCCTTCCTCAGGGCTGCAGCTATCGCAGAGAGAAGTAAGTGATTGTCTCCGCTGTCACTTTTGTGTTCTTTCCTGAAGACAGCTTGTTCTAAAAGCATGTGGATGCTATTTCAAGCTATCTTCCTTGGCTACTTGCGTAGGATTCATATATACTGTATAGTAGCGATGCAGTAAAGGATGCATCTCCTTTCTAAATGTCTCGGGAATGTTTAGACCCTATAGTCTGTGCTATAACCTCACTTGTTGTTTTCGAAAACGTAATGACACTTAAGGTCAGGAGTGTGAAATTCCTTCGGAGTACACGTCGATATACCAAGAGGCTTACTGACTGCTTTATTTGTCTCGTAGACCGAGCGCGTGTGATCGGAGGCCTGCCAGATGTGGTCACGATCCAGGAAGGCAAGGTAATACATCTCCAACTACCCAGGATGCCAGAAAACCCCATGATCGAATTATATCTCATTATCACATTGTACCTCATCCTTAACTGGTGCACCAGTTTCTTTTTTCAGACTGTTACAGAAGCGAAGTAGTTGCTTGATGATGATGTCATTTGTACCACAGCAGTGTTGAAATCTGATTGGTCAGAAGGTGTTGATTTTTAGTTTTCTATAAAAGCAGCTCTGACAGTAGTGCCAGCTACAGTACAATTCAATTTATATTAAAGCACTCGGGCTAACACGTTATTGTTTCTATAGTAACATATTATTTGCGGGGACTTGTATGGTGGATGCGACACATAACATAAACCTAATGATAAATGGATTAAAAAATGTGTAGTTATTTAACAAGGAAAAAAAAAAAAGCATATATGGTACTTTTATATTGGCAAATTGCTACGATGTAAGAGAAATAAAGCAATTTGTCGCCATGGTAACGGGATCACAGCACCCGTTGATGCCTTTGGTTATTTGGCATTCTGGATTCTCATATTCTTTTCCCCGTGATTCCTTTTCAGTCTTTGAACCTCACCGGCAACGTGTGGGGCGACCCTACACCTGAAGTCACTTGGCTGAAGAATGACAAAGAGCTGGTACGTGACGATCACATCACGCTCAAGTTTGAGCACGGCAAGTTCGCCAGCATCACCATCGCGGCAGTCAATTCGGCCGACTCGGGCAAGTACGCCCTGCTGGTGAAGAACAAGTACGGCACAGAGGCTGGCGAGTTCACCGTCAGCGTCTACATACCAGAAGACGAGGCTGAGAAGAAAGAGTAGAGAAATACGGAAGCTTCAGGAGAGAGAGGGGCCGTGACATGACCAGATTGCATCCTAAAGCATTTTACTCCAAAGCATGTGTGACCTCAGTACGTCATAAACACACAGACACACTAACGCTCATGGCCAATTAGTAGTAATAATAAACACCTCAGTGTGGTAATCTAGACTAGCACCAGATCTAGAAACACGTTCGTGTGGCACATTCAGTACTTTAATCAACCGCTTACCCCGAACATGGTTTGAAGTAAAATGCTGCCATATTCATACATAAAACTAGCACATGCTTTTACTGTTTCAATTTTTTTTTTTTTGTCTGTTTGTATTATTTGTGTCCATTTTATTTCCTGTGCTAACAGAAATGTTACCTACAGGTCATCCATCTATGATTGAAGGTACAGTAATCTTGAGAAACAGCTCAGCTAGGAGACTTTTCCTTAAATATATTCATCATAATAGTACTAATAGGGAAACTCTTGGAAATGACGATACATTTCCAAGAAAGTAGTAATGTAATGACTTGTAACTCTATAGCTGGATTTTAAGTTACACTAGTACTATGTGGAAATTCGATGGCAGTCTGTGTGAAGCAAAAGGCTTTGAAGGTTATAGGCTGTCTGTTTAGATCTGTTTGCAGTATTGATGGTCTAATGTCACCTCGCGTATGTCTTAATGACGGAAAAGACAGTTCTATGTGACGACCACAAATAAAGCCTTGCAATGCAAAAAAAAAAAAAAAGTCGTGTTTTTTTTGTTCAGAAAACCTGTCAAAGGCTCATTAACACTTCCTTGCAATATGAACATTTCACCAAAACCCGTGTCATATTTTATGTTCGGAAACCTAAGTTTAGAAGGTCATGTGCAGATGAATGCATTGGCAGTGGATGCGAGTTTATTAAAAACCTAAATACATCTAACAGGTAAATCATCCTTACTCCTGTGAGTTCATTTTACTTGACTCGGGATGGTTTAACTGTTATCTCGGATTTAAAATGATCAAACGGATACGCGGGATACAGTCAACATGTAGTATGAATCAACTAAAAGCTTAAGATCTAATGGTTTACCTGTATAGGTTAGCACAGGTTGGGATAGTAAGCTGTGAAATGACAATATCTCCACAGGTTTTAGCTTGCATAATTTGCAGATCATGACGAGGACAAAGGAAACGGTGGGGGGTTAAGGTTGCTGCAGCACCCCTTACTTTCAGGCTTTCAGGATAGCTTTAACTGCAAGTAAATAAATAAATTATTTATTATTATTAATAATAATAATAACAGATGGGAGGCATGGTGGCTTGGTGGTTAGAACGTTTGACACCCACCCCCAGAGTTGAGGGTTCAATTCCTGCCGCAGCCCTGTCTGTGCGGAGTTTGTATGTTTTGGGGTTTCCTCCAGGTACTCCAGTTTCCTCCCCAGTCCAAAGACATGCATTGTAGGCTGATTGGCGTGTCCAAAGTGTATGAATAGGTGTGTGTGTGTGATTGTGTCCTGCAATGGATTGGCACCCCGTCCAGGGTGTCCCCCGCCCTGCGCCCCATACCCCCTGGTAAAGGCTCCAGGTTCCCTGCGAGCCTGTAAGGATAAGCGGTACACAAAATGGATAATAATAGTTTATAAGTAGACATAGCACATATCACATGTATGCTGCTTAAAATTCCAGCACCCCTCAATCTAAAACCCCTGCCCACGTCCCTGGATCATTATCATGCTGTATCCTTGGAAGCATTTAAAATTGAAGATACCTGATAGGGCATGACCAGGGATGATCGACTGTCTCCATTGTCTCAAACATTGCGGCTGCTGACTAAATACTTTGTGCCTGAAATGAATTTTTAACAGGAAGCTGCTTTATTTTGATTGAAATTGATTTATTTAAACACAAACTGGCTTTTAAATGTCTTACAGTCTTTTGGGATAAATGTATGTATATATATATATATGTATGTATATGTATATATTTTTTAAACTCAAGTAAAATGTTTAAAATACAGTGAAATTACTGTTCTAGAGAACAATGTACTCAAGTACTGTAATGAAAATTGACGTAGTTTGTTCCACTTCTTTCTGACACTTCTCTCATAACTCCACATGTGATTCCCTACCTTCTTCAAATCATACATACTCAATATTTAATCACATCACCACATCATACATACTCAATATTTAATCACATCACCACATCATACATACTCAATATTTAATCACATCACCACATCATACATACATACTCAATATTTAATCACATCACCACATCATACATACATACTCAATATTTAATTACATCACCACATCATACATACTCAATATTTAATCACATCACCACATCATACATACATACTCAATATTTAATCACATGACCACATCATACATACAGTGGCATGTGAATGTTTCCTGCACTAAGATGGCAAACCAAAACATAAGGCCAGATCTAGAAAAGAAAAGGTATGACTTTTCACTTGGTTTGTCATCTTATTGCAGGAAACATGCCATTTTTGCCATCTTGAGCTACAATGTCCTTTTTTCATCCACAACACAGGGGTGTGTAAACTTTTGCACGCGGCTGTATAGCACACGGACACACTGTGTACACAGGTCAGCCACACGCTCGAGAGAGAGTGATGCCGCGGTGAATCACGGGAAGGGGCTTCTACAGTGGCCACGGTCGCGCCTCACCGCCGGTGCTTCAGCCGAGCAGACGCTGCTTACAGCACGTAGTCTTATGATTTAGCCAAGAAAAACAACAACAACAACAACACGCCTTTCCGTGTCTTTTTTTCTGATGAAGAGCAGCTTTGAGAATGAAAGGCTAACATTACCATCGGCGAGGAAGCTAATCAGAAAGCGGAACGTCAACATAAACAGCAGCTCCTCTCTGAATATAAGGTGATTCACCATCTTAAGCGTGTGTCATTTGACACGTTTGCACTCTGTAACATTAGTATTTTTTTTTAGCGTAAATGTCGCTGGTTGATATATAATTTGTGTGTTGATGCAGCTAGCCGGCTAACAGCCAGGTCATATGATCAGATATATAGGATATGATGAGTGACTGTCGCGCGCTAGCTAGCATTCAGCTAACGTCAGTCGGGTTGTATTCAAAATGGCCAGCTAGCTAACTCACTAATGTGTTTGGATAGCTAGCTTATTTTATTAACGTTACAAAAACAGTGTACCTGGTGGTGAAATACTAAGGTTTGGCCTGGAGGTTCGTTTTGAGAACGTTTAAAGAGGAAAAACCAAATAAAAATAATAATAAATCCTTCCTAGCCGGTGGAACGGGTGCCGGTTTGTTTGCAGGTAACACAGGCAACGCTTTATGGGTCGACACGCTGGTTTCGTTTTCGATGAAAACCCCTTAAGTAATGCTGATAAACGTTGCAGAATCACTTCTCCTTCTGTTTATGGACTGATATAAAGTTAATGTTGTGTCAAGTTAAGAAAAACTGCTCTGCTACTGACAGTGTGGTGAAGTTCTTCCAGTTGCTCTGCCAACTCATCATTGCATCGAGCCAAAGAGAATGGCGACGCCTGCTCACATAATTTACTGTGGAAGCAGTCAAAGTTTTCTTTTCTTTCCCCTTTTGCCTTTGTAAAGCCTTTCTCCACCTTCAGAACGGTGTCTATACTCTTAAAAGCCACTAGCATGCTTAATGTTATTTAAATAATACTTCTGAGTTTCATTACTGAATGAACATGAACAGCTATGGTCATGTTTTTGTTCTAGATAATCTGAGTAAAACCAGTGGAAGTTTCCCCCTTTTTTTGTGAAGCTTTTTTTTTTGTCGTTAAGTGATTAAATTTAATTGAACTAATACTAATTAAGTTTGAACATGAACAACTGAGCGCACTTCAAAAAGCAGGGCGACTTTTGGACGCGCCGATTTGGCTATCTTCCTGAAGTCGACCAGTCAGGAGGCCAATAGTATTTTCTAATAGTGATGGGAAGTTCGGATCATTTTACTGACTCGGATCTTTGAATCTCGGTCAGCAAAATGAACGAATCTTTTTTTTTTTTTTTTTCGAGTTTCATTTCAGCAGAATATAATTAAGAATATTGTTAAATGTTCTGAATATTCAGCGTAAAATGCCTTAATTAGGAACTATGTTAGTTTTGTAAAAATTCAATATTTTAAAAAAATTATAACTTTAAATATCTTAGATAATACATTTAGAAAAAAGTTTTAAAAAAAAACTGCTGAGTTTATTACCATTTATTGGCTTTTTAATATGAGAGAGATTTGTTTTCCCCTTTGTAAAGCATTTCTCCACATTCAGAACTGTACTTGCACTCTTAAAAGTTTTTATCTTCTCAAAATGATTTCAATAACACTACTAAGTTTCACCACTGTATGAACATGAACAGGTATGTTCATGTTTCTGTTCACGATAATCCAAGGTTATGGATATAGATTATCCAAGTTTAAGAGATGGCTTAATAAGAAACAGCCAGATATAACCGCGGTTCAGGTGGTAGAGCGGATTGTCCACTAATCGTAGGGTTGGCGGTTGGATTCCCGGCCCACGTGACTCCACATGCTGAAGTGTCCTTGGGCAAGACACTGAACCCCAAGTTGCTCCCGATGGCAAGCTAGCGCCTTGCGTGGCAGCTCTGCTGCCATTGGTGTGTGAATGAGAAACATAAAACGTAAAGCGGCTTGTAGAACCGGTTAAAAGGCACTATATAAGTGCAGACCATTTACCATATACCCGTATACATCCAACCAGTGTTTGGTCTTCCAGAGGTTGACCATGGTCTATGTTTGACCATACAAATTTTGACTCGACTTAACAATTTCCAGGAATAATTTTTCAAACATTTGACCTGGAGAATTGATTATGATCAGCTCTGACGTAGAAAACCGAGTGACTAACACAGTCTTAGGCACTCCTGTTTGCGTACGCCTGTTTTCCTTCAGCGAAGAGCTGAACTGTCACGTCCCAAACCGGGTTGAGTTAGGATAAGGGTGAAATTCCACTCTGACCTCACTACTAGTTGGCTGCTTCCGCAGAAGCCCGAGTTCCTCGTGGTAAAATCATTAACCAGACTGTGCTGTTTTTGAGTAAGGAAGACGATCTCTCAGTGGTGGTAGAGCTTATTCCTGCACTACGCCCGCATGCACAACCCTTATCAGCAGCCCCCGTACCAAGAAATATGACTTCTTATCTGTCTATAAAGTGCTGACTTTATGTGCTGTCCATGCCAACTAGTATATGTTTGTACTTGCAAGGCCAAGTGCACAGTCTCTGAGGTGTTAGTATGACAGGAAAACAGAAGCACTTGGAGGAGTTTAAAAGGCCCAGAATGCACTTGAGGTGTTGGCTGTAATGAATCAAGTGCATTCTTGGTCAGAATTAGACTTCCTCTGCAGTGGGACTGAGGAAGACATCAGAGAGCAGGACGACTCTTCAACACTATCGACATCCTGGTCTTTTGTGAGTAAACCCATATAGGGGTCTATCTGGACCTGGCATATGACCTCCTTTCTATTTATTTATCGCTTAACATGCATACATTTATGCACCTCTTCACTTTCGGATAATATTTTCCAGCCTATTATATTTGTCCTAGGTTTTAGATTTTAGTAGGGTAGGATGGCCATTTTTCTGCATGTCCAGAGACTTTTTTTTTTCCCTCTTTAAATTATGAAGAACAAGTACAAAATCTGACTCCTATTACATTTATTTAACTTGGTATTTTGGTTAATTCACTAACTGGCCACATCTGAAGTTGTCTGAGCATCAGTCAGAAACCACAGTCGTTGTCGTCGTCGTCGTCTTATTATTATTATTATTCTAATGTACTTTAAAACTATATTGTTTTTGTATATCGTTTCAACAGAGAAAATTTCCCAGACAAATGAATTGCTCAATAAGGTATTTACTTTTACTTTCATTACATGTTTACTGCTGTGGGTAGTGTATCACTGTGATGATAAGGACTTTTATCCTTATCACAGGTTTATAGTACTGTTAATCAGCACAGCTATAAATATTGGCATGTACGCTGATAAGACTAATAAGTTTTAATGAATAATTATTAATAAATGTCCTGGCTCCACTTATTTAGATATTTAAAGGAAGGCTGCATGACATGGAAGAGAACAATATATTCGTGATTTTACCGCTCTGCATTGTAATTGTGATGTGCCTTTTAATAAAAATGAACCTACGATGAGCCACGATTAAAGATTGGCCTGCCTTAAAGTAATCCAAATTATTTTATCGAGTATGGCAATGCTGCAGTTCATCAAAACGTCAACGAAATCCTCCGAAGTGCTCAGAAAGTCCACAGAAGAGTGCTCATTTGCATATTGAGGGCTTCCAGGTCATCAGTATTGCAATATATACCGTATTTATATGTATATACTGTATACGCCCTATTTTATATACGGTGAAGTTTAATTCTCTGGGTGTAGCGATTACACTCCGGTCACATTTCGATTTCATTCACGACACTGGCTTCATGATTTAGATTCGATTCGATACTCGATATTTTGAACAAAATCGCATGAAGAAATACGATGACGCAAAACAGCGTGCATTTTTGTCTGTATAAAACGAAATGAATCAAAAGATTGCAACAAACAGAGGTTTAATATTTTAAATAAGATGTACTACAGGTTCATCATATTTTCAAAATAGATCACTTGTATAAATTCACCCCAACGTGTGATGGAATAAACAAAGTCTGTGATCTGTAGCAGTGCCTGAGGAGTTGTATTAACCAGAAATAGAGCTCCAAAGTCAGCTAAAGTGCCGTTCCGTAATCTCTTTCTTGGGCACTGTAGATCGCAGCCGTAGAATGTGGTCATGTAACCAACCATATGTTGCATATAATCGAACATTCCCATCCTTGAATTTTTGCATCGTGATGCATCCCTGTTTATTACCCATATATGTATATGCTTTGTTTTAATGGATGCACAAAAAGCACTGATAATTAAACTACAGTCTTAAATTAATGCAAAAATCTCACTTTCACTGCACCTTATGGTTTTCTGTTCCTCACTGCTTTTAGGCACGTTGTTTTATTCATGTTTGCTTTGATCGTACTCTTTGAATTTGACGTTACAGGTCTTGCTCGCGCTCCCGCTGTTTATCACCGCGTCTACATGGAGAGTGAGGAGCAACGTGGCCTCGTTACTAATAGGTCACTTGCGCATCGCTCCTGTTATAATAAACGGCAGAGGTTACATCGCAAGCACGCAAATACACCATATAATAACAAACGTTGAAGCAACTCGCACCAGTTTCCCCAACCCCATGCACACGGTGGAGCATTTTGGATACGAACACGAGTCTGTGCTCGTGCATCAGTGTCGTGCTTCCGTACTACACAAACTCCGCTTTGTAAAGTTTGCAGGTTACGGTCTGCTTCGTGGCATTTAATATAAAATGTCCCCCTGCCTTAGAGGACTTGGAGATCGCACACTTTTTTCCGCCATCACGTGATGATTACGTCTCCGTCTGATGACGACTGAGCTCACGTTGACCATTAAAGGTGACGTTGACAAACAGTAAAATGAAGAAATTCATTGTCCTCGACTCTGGGTATTCTGCTAAAGCTAGCGGCAGCGCGTTACATGCGTTTAACGTCATGTGCCATCGACGCGGAAACGGCTTTTATATGTCCGGTTAGTAAAAACCGCTAGTATTCCATTTGAGACGGTACTACCTTTCTGAAATCCGTACACTAGACGGTAGAGTGCATAGTGTAAGTGTACAGTAGCTGCCAAATGTTTACTCTGTGTATTTTCCGATCCCTGTTCTGTGTGTTCTCTTCTCTGTGTGTTTTGTCTGGCACAAACTGGGTAGCGTTAGCACACTACCTCAAACTGTCAATTCGGTATTTAAAAAAAAAAACAAAACCAAACGTACATCAGCCAAACAGAGGGAATGAATCACTCTGACACGATATAACAAATATTTGAAATAGGCTACACGAATACTTTATGTAGGTCAGGGCGACTCACAAGGGCTCAGGAAAATCATATACGTTTCTTTTCTCCTCTTATTTAATAACCATGTGACTTTTATTTTATTTATTTAGTAGGTCTACAATGAGTTATGGAGCCGTTTTCTTCTCACAGATCTTGAATAAATCATCAGGTCTTTAAACTCTGTGAGTAGAATCATGACAGTCAGCCTGAGTAGTATTTCTTAGTTTACCTCTAAATGTTTGACTCATTTTGCCTCCGAAGGTTGACGTAGAAATGTCATTTTCATGTTTACACCATTAAGAGAAAAAAAGTCGACTATTCCTAGGTACAAAGTCTTCACGAAGTGGCTTGGTCTAAATAAAGAATGACCTAGATTTTACTCATTTAGACCGCGCAGTGGTGGCTTTCCTGAAAAAGACCCAGGCTGGTGCTACACTTAAAATAGATTTGATGTATTTTGTCGTTTGTTAGTCATTGCAGGTAATTATACTCATCGGGTTCACATCCGTTCTAGATTGAAGGAAATATGGAAATAACAAATGTAATGGAGAGAATAAAGTTTTTATTTGCATTTCTTTCAGAATTGTGGAATTGATTATTATTCATTTAAAAGAAGGTATAAAAGGCAGGGCTATCGGTTATCGGCCGATATCACTCTGAATAATCGGTTAACGGTATCGGCTGAGAAATTTAGAATTTAGTATCGGTGCATCTCTAGTTTAAATGTTTGACCACAAAATTATACTTTTGTGGCCCCCCCCCTTTTTTTTTTTCCAATAAACAATTTGACCCTCATATAAGCAAACTAGTATCCTTTTATCCCACTGTGACCGGAGCTAGGAAGTTGGACTAAGGACCACCGCGACGTGTACATGGTCTGTTGTTTGTTTCTGTTTGTTTCGCAAGTTTCGTACCTCTCCCGCCCGTGCTCAGGATCCCGGTTTTTATACACCTCTAATCTGAACCAGATCTGAACTTTTTTTTTTTTTGTCAAGCTTTCTAAAAAATAAAAACCCCAAACTAGTGCACATTCTATTCATATCTATATTTGTATGTCTTTAGAACACATTATCTGTTGAATGTATTGGCATTTGGTCAGATCCCTAATTTATTGCCTGTTTTTGTCAAAACCTTGCGAACCTTGTCTTTAAATTAAACAGGAGTTGTGGTTCTGGTTCTGCTTAGCCTTGAGGAACAAATGTGCAGTTTTCTGACTGTCGCTTGTTGTGAAACATGAATTAAACCTCCACTGCCAAGAGAAACAGCCTGAGGGGTGAATAATCTGCATCTTACCCATTGTGAGTCTGTACTGGTGGTGTACGAACGGAGAGAGACTCCCGGAGCCAAACTCCTAATTAAATATGATATACAGGGACGTTAAAGTGACGGTATTGGGAAATCTGTCATCATGGTTGTTATTGTGAAATATGGTAATCTAATGACCCTTTTATGGGAATCGCTCAGTATAAACGAAAGCTTTATGGCGGTGAGGAAATTGTTCTTCATAATGAAAGTAATGATGCCATTAATATTGGGACTAACAGACTGAAAGAAAGCACTGATCTGTGCTGACCTCCTCCTCTTTTTCTTTCCCCCCCCCCATGTCTCTGAGCAGGTAGACATCATGAACTATGTGGGACAGCTGGCAGGTCAGGTGCTGGTGACGGTGAAGGAGCTGTATAAGGGCATCAACCAGGCCACACTGTCGGGCTGCATCGACGTGGTGGTCGTACGGCAGAAGGACGGGACCTACCAGTGTTCTCCTTTTCATGTGCGCTTTGGGAAACTGGGAGTGCTGCGCTCCAAAGAGAAAGTGGTGAGTGACGGCAGGGGCACAGGTTATAACGGGAGCGCGAGAGGCATGTGAAACTCGTGCTGGACTGGTGGGCGACATCTCCTTTATATTCTGTTCTGTATTCTGTTTGTAAGTCTCTATACAGCGGGGTTGTCACGGTAACTGTTCCTGCTTAACCCCACCCTGCTGTCATGTTTCAAAAGCCGCACATGAAGAACATTATTTATAGCTACCCGTTTGCTTTTCGAAAATAAGCCGTCGTCTGTCATTTTTTCTGCACAGTGCTAAGGTAAGGAAACCATATAATAGGTTAAAATGGAAAGCTCAGGTTCCCGTCAGCTATAGTGAGTCAGTTTAAAAAAAAAAAAAATCCTCATTGTCCTGAGTTGCACCCTGATCTCATCACCAGAACAGGTCCAGTCAGCGTAAACGTTTTCTCATCAGTGGGCCTGCGGTTTGTCGTTTTTACAAACATTGAACTATACTATGAATTTGCTGGAAATGTATTATCAGCAAGAGTCTATTCTGGAGCACCACCCCTTGTTGTAGAATGGAGAACATCCTGTGTAAATGACCGAGTGGTGTGTGTGTGTGTGTGTGTGTGTGTGTGTGTGTGTGTGTGTGTGTGTGTGTGTCCTTGTACTGTTTTTGTATCTGTAATGGCCCAAAATAGAATGCAACTTCTTATATAATGGCCTTGGCGCAGAGACCCAAAATTCAATAACCTGCTTTACATACTGGAAAGTTATAATAGGCTCGCTATGGAGACTCTATATGTAATTGTTAATCACTGCATCCTGAGCAGGTCATTCGGCTGCCGCTGATTGATGTAAGCACTTAAAATGGGTGTCTGTTGGAAATATGTAAAAGCCAAGTTAATGTAATAAAAGCGTGAATTAATAATGTAATGGTGATAAAGCAAAACATATTAATGATTGTTATAAAATGAGTAATTCATTAATAATTAAAACACATATAATGTAATAACGCAAATAAAACAATCTGTTTTCATAAAGTGAGGGGGAAAAAAATATTAAAACCAATAAAACATTTAATTAGAAAAAACATTTTTTTTTTATTGTTTGTTTTTCCAGTTTTCGGCTTCGATTAAAACCGGGGTAATGCTCCCACATGACTGGCTGACCAGATCACTGCATAAACGTGCAGATGTACAGGTGTTCCTAACGAACGCGGTCAACGAGTGTGTTGGAATACTTTTAATACGTGTTAGTAGAAGTGTTATTCGTGTAAAACTTCGAGATACGTTCTATCCTGCTTCCTTTTTACATAATAAGATCAATTGCATTTCCACTTAGTTGAGCAACAGGAAATGTGGGCGTTTTTTTTTGCATGTAGCTGACATGCGAAGAGCAATGAAGAAGGTCTGTCAACCCACAAGAAGTGTGGAGATGCTGAGAGGGAGGTTGCTATGGCAACAGGTTTCTCAGAATAAGAAGTGCCTGCCAAACAAGGAGTGGGAATATAAGCAACCATCAAGGTTGCTTATATAATAGGAAGACAAACAAAATGTGACTTTTAAAAAAAAAAAGTAAAAATTAATAAGTAATAATAATCTTTTCCAGTGCTCATTGAGGGTCTTAAACGTTGGCCGAAATTTTCCCCGTATTTTTATTTTTACCTGATCTTCCGTCACGTAGAGAGTGTTGGATTTAAAAGAAACAGTTCCTGATCCTGCTTTTTGTCTCACTTTAAATATTTTATATCGAGTTGCATGAGGGACGGCTCTGGTTCGTTCTCACCCCAGACCATCGTTAGTGGCATCGTTAACATTCTGGCCCTTATTTCTGCGCAGAATGCCCAGATTGCCTAGCAACCTTGTAACTGAAGACAAGAGGTTTTTCCCCGAAGTGTGTGTAGAAAGCCAGAGATTGAGTACAGCAGAGATTGGGTGGATTCTGTGTAAGAATCCCGAATAAGTCCGTATTCTCCAGAGGTTTTGGATCAGTGCTAAAGTTTCCAGCAGCCTGGTTTTCGGTTGAAAGCCGAGCATTCTGCGTGCACGTCATTGTGATCGGTGTGCGATATGATCTCTTTGTCCATGACCGAATGCCGGCACGCCGGTCCCGTTTGGTATTTGTGTCAAGTCGTGGCTGAACAGGTCATTAAAAATGCATTGGTGTAGCAGGAGACCGTGGGTTTCATTTACACGAGGCTTCACTCTGATGCGTAGAAAACCGATGCGCTGTAGTAAGAAGCGTAAGAAAGATTGTTATTCAGTAAGCATTGATCATTTGTATGCGTTTCTATCTGTTCGAGACATCAGATACTGAATAGTGTTTCAGAAACCGGTCAGATCTTCTCTGGGACTTTGTGTAATTATGCTGTATGATGTCACAACAGTAAATACTTTTTCTTCAGCTATTTATTTATTTATTTTTTAGACAGAATATGTTATTAGATTTATGTGATGGCCCGCTCACAGCTCCAGGGTCCCTGGTCTGACTCTGAGCACGGATTACCGTCTCTGCCGAATTTTATATGTTCTCAGTGTGCACGTGGACTTCCTCGGGGCTGCCTCCAGGCTTTCACATGGGTTTCCTCACACTGTTCATGCTGGTAGGCGGATTGGCACCTCTGAATTGCCCCTAGGCGGGTGTGCGTGCGTTTGTGTGTGTGTGGATCCACTGTGACCCTGACCAGGATGTTGCAGTAATTGAAGATGAATGAATGAACTTCTTGGATTGTTCGGTATATAAGAACAATGGAAAATGGTAAAAAATTCTAAAGCAAGAACAAATGATTCAGATATTCATGTGTATGCTTATAATTAATTGTTTTTAAATGATTTTTTTTAAATGAATTAATGATTCGCATATATTTGTTTCAATACAGTCCCCTCCAGAATTATTGGAACACGGCAAGGCTTTTATTGAAGCTATACACTAAAGACGTTTGATCAGGATTTCAGCTTTCATTTCCTGATATTTACATCTAGATGTGTTAAACAACTTGGAACATGGGGCCTTTTGTTTGAACCCGCCCATTTTTATTTTCAGGTGATCAAAATGATTGGAGCATGTGACTGGCGGGCGTTTCTTGTTTGGCCTTGCCGTTCCAATACTTTCTGAGGGGACTGTATATCATAATAGGATGAAGGAAAGTATCAAAAGGTCACAAACTTGACTGGGAATGCGAGCATCGGGTAACTCGGTTGTGAGGATGATGCGTGATGAGATTCTGATCTTGAATTTCCTCAGATTGACATAGAGATAAATGGAGAGCCGGTGGATCTACACATGAAGCTAGGGGACAATGGAGAAGCTTTTTTTGTCCAGGAAATGGAGGTGCAGGATGTGAGTATTTTCACGAAGGGATGGTTTACACAAACAAAGAATCCCATTGCATCAATTCGCTTTATTAAAAGCAGTTTCACTTCTATTTAAGGAGTAATAATGTGAGTTGTCCCTTGAGCCTAAAGTACACTTCTGTCCAATTCAGGAGACAGTCCCAGCTCACCTGGTGACCTCTCCAATCCCCACTGAGAGTCACATGTTCTGGGTTGGGAACGATAGAGGTACGTCTCAGGGTCTAGACAACGACCCGCTGGACCTTGAGGAGCCTCCTGAGCCCCCCGTGCCCAGTACAGGGACAGCCAAGAAGAAGAAGAGGCGGAGAAAGAAGCATAAAATGGACCCTCGGCGTGAAGAGATGACTCCTCCTGCCTCTGTTGGTGCCTCTGCCAACACAGACGATATCTTCGAAATGGATCTGAGCACTGATGAAGAGGCCACTCCTAGCACTCGGTGACCAGTAACTTCACTAACTACATTTGTATTCATTTTTCTGTGCAGTTAACAGAAAATAAGATTTTTTGCAGCGAATTTTATGTCATTTTTTCCCCCACAAACTGGCACATTTTAGATCATCTTCAATTAGCACTTTAAAAGAGGTTGAACCTAGAGTACCAGCAGTTCGTCATTCTCCGGAGAGCTACCCTTATTCTGATGGAGACTGGCCATCTACTGACATGTAACTATATTCATTTGATCCCAACACACAAGAATGCGTACTCATGATCAAAGACATACTCTGTGACACATAGTGTGTATCAGGAATTTACTTATCTCTGTTTTGCATTTACTCGTGTGTGTAGTCACGCCATGTCTGAGGCCTTCTCCCCCAAGAGCGACTCTGAGCTGGTGATCCGGCCCTCGGAGAGCATGCTGAAAATGGAGTCTCACATGCAGTGGACATGGGGAGAATTCCCAGAACCCACCAGGGTATGTGTCATACCACATTTCAGCCAGTCCGGCACAAATTTCTTATCGTCTTTTTAAATAGAAATGGTTCAACACTTTAACTGAGATAAGAATGTTGGAGTTTTTCCTGTTCCGTCATCTGGGAAAGAGCCCACTGTTTAGAGGTCGACCGATAGTGGGTTTTACCGACACGACAACTAAGTTGGGCGGTACCTGTCGATAACCGTTTTTAAAAACGATACCGAATGAAAACATTACACACAAAATAATATATTGCTGAACTTTATTACAAAAATAAACAGTACTGACTGTACCATGCAGATGTTCTGTACTTTTTTTTTTTTTTAAATGAAATAAAAAATGTGTATATGGTAACTATTAAGAAATATTCAAGTAAATAAAATATATACATCCAAACTGAACCACAAAGTCACACTCCAAGTAACAAATAAAAATATAGACATCCAAAACGAAACCAACAAAAAAACACTTCAAATAACACAACAAAATTTCAGAGAGAGTTTTCATTTCACCTCTAGAGCCCGCTCTCGTACCGGGAAAAACGATCGGTGTTGAATTTTTTTGCCAATAACCGATAGTTTCAGCGATCGGTTTTGGTTAATTGGCGAAACCAATCCATCAGTCGACCTCTACCGCTGTTACAACGGCACTGTAATTTCCCATTAGGGATTTTGAGTGTTTTGAATTTGAATCCTTTTATTAAACAGTGTGTTTAAATAGGAAAGGCGAGTCAGCTTGTTTCACACAATGATTTATAGCTTAGGGCTGCTTAATTCTTAATTCTCATTAGTCTTGATTCGTTTTTTATATCAGCACAGGGCTGACAGTAGTGCCAGCTGAAAGGCAACAGGTTTATATTAATGTGGGCTCACTGTAATATATGATTGTTTCTATAGTAACAGCTAATTCACAGGGACTACTAAAGTGGACGCACCACATGATCTAAGGATAATAGGATAAATCTTTAGATAAAGTCCTTCAGATGGGGAAATTTCAACAGTTCTTTTTCGGCCTTGTCACGCAACTTGTCTCCCTTCCTCTCTAACTAAATGTGTGAAAGCCTACCCAGTATCTCACAGGTTTTTAGGTCTTTTATGCGATAACATGTACAGAGAGGTTCATAAGGTTCTTCACATGACAAGGTGTCCCACTTATCTGTCGTCTTGCGTACGTTCTATCCACTTATGGCGTGACGCATCAGGTCAGAACACCCTGGCACAGAGTACACTCACAATTAATACGAATCAGCATAAAGAGAGTAAAACCGATATTCCTCACTTCAACTCGAATGAGCAGGCTGGTTTACAAATGTAGTCGTTACAAAAGGTCCCTAAACAGGGACAAAAGGTCCTCAACCTTTACATAAGAATCCATCTGAACTCCATCCTGTTGACCCGAAGTTGACTTCAACCAACTGAAATACTTAACGTGTCATCCTGTTTTATTGCCCAATAACATAGGCAGTAAAATAGAGCTGGATAGATAAACACTACATCATTTCATTTTTAGCATAGTGTTATGGTAAACATGTTAAAAGTACTTTTACTCTTTATCAGCTACTGGACTTTATAATGTCCAATGTTCTCATGTCGCAACAGGAAATGCAGTTATACTGATGGATTCACTGTGACCTGTTAGTGGCACATTCCTCCCCCGTTCTTTCACTTTCTATCGGTTTTTACTTTCTCTCAGTTACCCCTCTCTCTCTCTCTCTCTCTTTCTCTCTCTCTCCTTTCTTACTTTTTTCTTTTTTTTCTCTTTTGTTTCAAATTGCATTCTTTCCTGAACATTAACCTGTAACTCCCAGCACCTGCCACTGGGTCCAGACTTGCATTGCTTACCAAAAAACAAAAAAACAAACCCTGCAGTATATCTATATCTTTCCTATTAGTTTTACTGAGTATTTCCTGAATGAAATGCTTTAGGATAAGGGGTTAAGCGCACTTCAGTTCATTAATAGTGTAGTATAAACAGTCAGTATTGATTGCGCTGGAATAGTCAGCCTAATTTTTATCGTATATACATTGCCGGGTTGTATTTGTAAATTGTCTGTAATGCTCGTCTTCAAAATATCTCCACTAGATGGCCAAAAAGGACAAGACAGAACTGCCCAAGACCGTGACCATAACACCATCAGAGAACACTCACTTCAGGGTGATCCTGAGCTCTGAGGCTATGGAGCCTGAGGCTGGTGTGAAAGACATACTGGAACCTGCACCCATATGTACTATTGTAAAGCCTGAGCCTCGTACTCCAGCTACCCCTATCACCCCGCTGATCTCTTCTGACTGTGTAACCACCTCCACGCCCTCAGAGCCACATACTGCCGCCCCCAGCCCTCAGGGTGGAGCCATGATGGATGTCTGCCCAAAGACAGACTCTCCTTCCAAGAAGAAAGGTGAACTGATTGTAATCTTATTGATGGGTTTGTAGTGGCCACTGTAATCATTGTCTCTTTTATCCTTCGTAAAGCCGTTCCAATCGGTAGTAACATTTTCAACGGACGCCGACAGAATGTAGTTAGTGCTTAATTTGCAGCATTTACATTTCTTGATTAGATCTGAATCAGGCAGTGTGTGACGGTGAATTTACGGTTGAAGTTCTCTGGCTTGACGTTCCTGTGTTCTCTAAGGCTCATGATGTTGGTACAAGTGATGTAAATGCATTGACTGGAGACTGCTGAACCGTCAGTGTTGCTAATTTAAGAGCACTGCTTTTTTCTTTTTTCTTTTCTATTTGTTGTTCAGGAGTACCAAAGAGAAGTCAGCATCAGGGGCCTGAGGATATCTACCTAGATGATTTGAAAGTGCTTGAGCCTGATGTGGCTGCACGCTACTTTCCCAAGAGGTACACGGAAGCTAATGACTTGCATCCTGTGGCTTGTTTAAAATGCCATGTCTTGTCTTTCTTTGCAGCGACATCTGAGTCGGCAAATTAAAACTCTAATCCTGGATCAGCCTTTTCAACTTTTTAGTGCTAGCCGGTTTGTGAACATAGCTGACTGTGCTAAGCATGGGATCTGTTTTAAAACTTGAGGAGAGAACTTACAGCTGTGTGTGTGTGCGTTTGTATACGCAGTGACTCAGACGCCAAGCACTGGATGGACTCAGGGATGCATTCAGGTTCTCAGTCCCCTCAGTCAGTGGGCAGCGCTGCAGCTGACAGTGGAACAGAATGTCTGTCTGACTCGGCCTCTGACCTGCCCGACGTCACCCTCTCTCTGTGTGGCGGGCTTAGTGAGAATGCCGAGATATCCAAAGGTACACTACATTTGGTTGGTATTCTCCATGTTTGGAGAACGTGGTTAACATCATGTTAACGTTTTGTTTTATATCCCTCTTTTTTTTTTCTTTTTTTTTTTTTAAAGAGAGGTTTATGGAACATATCATCACTTACAATGAATTTGCTGAGAATCCCGCCATTATAGACAATCCAAATTTAGTGGTGAAGATAGGGAACAGGTAGGGAGCCTTTTCAATCTTAATAAAATGATACTTAAAAGTTCAAACAAACAAAAAAAATCCTCATCATTGTACTTATTAGTTGATAGTAACTATTTAAAATGCATTTCCCTCGCCACAGATACTACAACTGGACATTAGCTGCACCGTTAATTTTAAGCTTACAGGCTTTCCAGAAGAATTTACCCAAAGCTACAGAGGAGGCCTGGGTTAAAGAGAGGATGCCGAAGAAGTCTGCACGCTGGTGGTTCTGGCGGAAAAGAGCAGACAGCACTATCAAACAGGTAATGCTGTTAAAATCACAGTCACCACTAGAATTATTTGCAAATTAGTAGTAATAATGGGTAAGAAGAAGGTAATTGGGGGGGGGGGGAAGAGAAATGTTTGTGTTTAATTAACTTAATCACTTAACCTGCAACTGAAGCAAATGTATTCTAAGAAAAAAAAGTACTTATTAAACCCACAAATAATTAGCACTCTGCATTTAATATGTTTTGCAACTGCGCCTTGCTAACTGAGCCTTCTCGTATAATGAGAGCAGAAAAAATACAGCGCATGGAATCCGAAGCACTCGCTAGAATTTCTCCAGATCCTCCATTATCTCTTATTGATGCTCCTCTTCAGCTCACCTCACATTTTTTTTTTTTATATAGGGTTAATAAGTCGGGGGACTGGAGTGAACCAGATTCGTGTAGATTTTGCTGTGTGTTGTGTATCGCTGGCCGTCTGGAAGATCCAGCCATAAACCAGTTGTAGTTTCTTGGCAGAGCCAGTCACAGAGTAAGGGCTTTCTTCTGGCATGCCTTCCTTGTAGTTTGTTGGCATAAAGGAAGGTCTAATTATAGATTTGGGCAGTGGGTGATCCTTAAATGCTGCCATCTTCTTCAAATACCTAGCTGTGAGCCTTGATGAAATTTTTTTGCTTCTCTATCCTTCCTCAGAATACTCTCGTGTCCTCTTCTAAACAGATTTGTTACAGATCTAGCTGTCTAGTTAAACAGCTGTAGTTAATTAAACTTACTTTCGGCTTTGCCGGGCGAGTTGTTTCTGTAATTCTTGGCACAAAAAGCGACGAGCGATGTGTGTGTTAACATCTGAGACTCCTTTATTTGCTCTGAAGCCTCTTCAGTCGCTCGCCCATCAGTGTCTGATTCAGTGTCTACGTCCGTCCGGCAGTTCGGTAATTAGGACTCCGTGGTGTGTGGAGTTTTACAGGCGCAGCGATGATGGATATAAACAGAGCAGGCAGCTCATTACTCTCAAGGTTTTTCATTAGGAGGAAATTGAAGGGCTGTTGATTTGCAGAATTCAAGGCACGAAGAGCTCGTGTTCTCGTTCACTTGGGTCTTTTGTGGTGTGTGATTTTGAGACAAAAAAACCTGTTTTTCCTGAAGAAATGAATTTGCGTTTTGTGAATCATTTGATTGTGTAGTAAGCAGCTGTCTTGTCTGATATGTCTTCCTTTGCTGTGCTGTTTTGCCTTCAGTCTGAGAATGCAGGAAAACTGGAGATGAAAGAGGAGCAACTGAAAGAAGGAGACGCCTCCCTGGGGAATGATCCCTGCAAGTAAGACACCATGTCTCCTCCTGTCGCATAGCTTGCCGTCGGTGTGGGTTAAAGGGCAGAATTTCAGCATGGTACGTTAGACACACCCAGACAGAAATGAAAGTGTAAACAGAGGTGAAGATAAAAGCAGATATATCACATTGTGTTAAACAGAATTATGCAGCGGTAGCTCAGTAGTTAAGACTTCTGATAGGAAGGCTGTGAGGTCAAATCCCAGTACTGCTAAGCTGCCACTGCCGCCTGAACCTGCAACTAGTCAGTTGTAAAAAAGAAGAAAAAAAAAAGAGTGATAAGTGTAAGTCGTTCTAGATAAGAGCATTCGCCAAATGCCGTAAATGTTAAAGTGACTATAATTCCCCCCCCCCCCCCCCCCCCCGACCCGACCCGAGTTGCTGACTGGAAGTTTCCCAGACTCGCCTTGCAGTGACCCAGCCTAGTTTCTTTTAGACTTGAGCTCTCTTCGGTTTCAGGGACGACTAAATGTGGAACTAGCGCACGCCAGTACATGTAATTCTCTGACCAAAGGATTACTGTTTGTTCAGAGTGGAGTCCAGAGAATCCTCCAGTGATGAGGAGGGGAAGGAGGTGAGCGCGGCCGCTGCCTCCCTGGAGCGCTCGGCTCAGACCGAGCCTCAGCCTCAACCTCAACCTCAAACCAGCATGCACTCCTACAGGAAGTCCCTGCGCCTCTCTTCCGACCAGATTGTGAGTCTTCTTTAAATTGACTTCTATCCTAATGTGAATGACGTTCTATTTCAACTAGGAGCTTTCTCTAATGTGATAAAACTGGTCAAGTAATACTAGATACTGTAATATTCCCATAAACTTCCAACATGTATGAGATCCTGGCCTCTTTGAGTCTTCTTCCTGTTTATTTGAGGAAATTTGCGCATTTCTCAAACGCCATGCTATGTATGTTATTCATTCATATATTCATTCAGTCTGTTCTTTTATTCATTCTGTTCATTCTGTTCATTTATGTGAAACTGATCTTAATAAAAAAATAGGCTATGGAGATGAGCAGTGAGGTTATGAAAGCATAAAAGCTATTCCTTTTTTCTTTCTTTCTTTTTTTTTTTTAATTGTTGTTTTTTTATTATATTATTTAAAGCATGTAAACTGGTCAAGACTCTGACTTACCATAAGTTACAAGACTGTTCCCCTAGAAGCTGTAAGATTGTCTAATTGAACTTTTTTATGAATTGTTTTTCTTTGCCTAGTCCTGGTGAATTACTACTACCCATAATCCCAAGGTTAAATCCACTAATTAGAGAAGAGGCTGTAACCATGGAAACAATAATGGAAGGAATTCTAACTGGTCTCACTTGGGAGGTTGCACTATAATTGGCTATCCACACGTGTGTTTGTGTGTGTGTGTGCACATGCATGCACTGGTTTCTGACATATCGACAGACACTTGAACGGTGTGAAATGGAATTTTTGAATTAGACAATTCTCCATCACTAAATATGGCCAAAAACTGCTTACTCTCACAGGAAGTGGCCATTTGACTGACATTGCAACCCGCCCTTTCGGCAAGCATGTTTACTCACCATAATATTCTTCAAAGCTCTTCAAAAAAAACCCAAAAAAAAACACAGCTGGATGTCTAGCTTGTGTCTGCTACTGGAAGGTGTCTGTGGCTATTACTGCAGCGTCAATTAGAACAAGAGAGCTTTTTTCTAAATTGAACCAACTGAAGAAGGTGATTCGTTCACTGCGATACTTCTAAAACTTTGTCGACTTTGTAGATTTGTTTTTCGTTAATCACTTAAATGATTGCACCTCCCTGGGTAAAACTAAGCTTAAAAAGTGTTATAGTTACGAGCAGGAAAATCCATTTGCCCTGATCCCTTAGCTCCTGTGTAAGTGGTGTTAAAAAGCTCCAGCCTTTTAGGCTTTGCTAATCAATATGTCCAGAAATGTACGAGCTCTTCGTCTAATGCCCTATTAAAGGCTTCTCTGTGAAAATAAGTTGGTATTATCTATCCCATAATCTTTTGCTGCCCTTATTTCGACTAATATGCAGCCCAGTGAATCATTTTGAAGGGATTGTATAATGGCCGTTATTTTGATTAGAGCTCCCTCTCCTGGCTTCAAATCATCTCAACCAATTAGCTATTAAAGAAGCTTGCGTTAGTAGTTTTAGTACATACTTGAAATGAGTAATGGATAATTAATACTTGGCAGTAGGTTGCAATTTGGTCATATTTGTTCTCATACATTTCGACCAAAAAAAAGAGTAAATAACTAACACAATCCTCATTTGGTATATATGTATGTGCTGCCAAAATGAAATACACACGTATCTGTGATTTTAGCTGTTTAACTATGTATTACATCTAGGAAATTAGAAGCGTAACATTTCATATGATGTTACATTAGGAAAAGTGATGTGATGTGATGTAATGTAATGAATGTCTCTGTGTCACAGGCCAAGTTAAAGCTGAAAGAGGGGCCTAATGATGTCACCTTCAGCATAACCACCCAGTACCAGGGCACATGCCGCTGTGATGGCACTATCTATATGTGGGACTGGGATGACAAGGTCATCATTTCTGACATCGATGGCACCATTACAAAGTAGGTGCTTCAGTGACGCACACTTTTTTTTTTTTTTTTTTTTGGTGTCCAAAGCTGTTTTAGAATGGAGAGCATGGATGAAGCATGATAAAGTGTAATGTTGTCGCTTTTGCTGGGCCACTTGCCGTTACAAATAAATCCTTGTTTGTGAAACTTTCTCAAGACCAATCACTTTTCACGTTAGTCAACACATTCTGCTAGAAGAATAGAGAGATCAAGAGCCATACAGTGTGTAAATGTCACTTTTAACAGCTCACTTACACAATAATGCACAATAATGAATGGGGCACCAGGTCTATTCATGGAGGAAAAGCCAATCAGTTGGAAACTATAAGTTGAAAGAGATTGAGTGTGCGAATGAATAGCAGTTCACTCTAGTACAGCTTCTAATTTCATAAAAGTCACCCTGTTTTCACAGTCTAATGGATACGGTCTTATTGAATAATGCTGAGTTTGATGGTGCTTTCAGCACTAATATTAGCTCAAGGCCAGTCGGGGGTTTTAAAGTTTTAATTGCAGCAAAGGCGGATATAATGTGCTTTTATTTTTATATATATATATATATATATATATATATATATATATATATATATATATATATATATATATATATATATATATATATAAAATAAAAGACAGTTCTCTCTGCCTCTGTTCTCATGGAACGTTGGGTGGGCAACGTAGAAAAGAAAAACGAGTGGGGCTTATTATTTCTGCGGCATCAGTCTGGCAAGAGCAAGGCCACAGGTTCGGACCAGGCGGAGGACGTCACCATAATGAGCCAATTTAAATCCAGCTCTTCTGCACTGCCACCTGGGCTGTGCACCGGATAATATGTTAAAATCAGGGAGAGGTTCCTCGTTAGCAGATTACATGGTTTAAGCCTCATCCAAGTAGTGAAAGATATCTCTGTGTTTTTTTTTTTTTTTTTTTTTAAACCTTTTGTTAATTCTTCAAAGAAAGCGACATTTGCATGGCTATATTTAGACATAGAGCTCTGGCTCCTTGCTGACTGTGTGTGTGTGTGCATGTACAGATCAGACGTGTTTGGGCAGATTCTGCCTCAGCTGGGGAAGGACTGGACTCACCAAGGCATTGCCAAGCTTTACCACTCTGTCGCTGAGTGAGTTGGTGACAGATTCATTTTTGTCTTATTACACTGTGTCTGATAGACCACAAAATAGTCAAACCAGGACAACAACGTTTCATTGATTTGTACTATCATGTTTACCATCATGTTTTTTTTTGTGTGCTGTGCAGGAATGGCTATAAGTTTCTGTATTGTTCAGCACGAGCTATTGGCATGGCCGATATGACTCGTGGCTATCTGCAGTGGGTGAACGATGGTGGCACTATTCTGCCTCGCGGACCCCTCATGCTTTCTCCCAGCAGCCTCTTCTCTGCATTTCACAGGTACCACACCTACTCAAACTACAAAAAAGGGGTCTCCTGAGTGGTGTAACAGGGGGAAAAAAACCGTTCGTAATGTTATCGTAAGATTCCTGGTGTCCAGGAGGGATACCGCACTCTCTCTCTCTCTCTCTCTCTCTCTCTCTCTCTCTCTCTCTCTCTCTCTCTCTCTCTCTCTCTGTCAATCATAGTAAGACTAACCAGTCATGAGCATCTCTGAGCTTGTGTATGTAGAACAGGGCAGTTAGAGCTTCCTTGGTGGCTGGGTTCACATTTCTCAAAGGCCTTCATCCTTCCCGGTTGGTAGCTGTTGTGTCATTGCGCAAGACCTAAGGACTAGCACTAGCCAGTGGGTGGGAATTGACAAATGACTAAATTGAGAGAAAATGATGTAGAAAATGTGATGGGATATTCAGGAGACATTAACTGTAGGATGAAGCTTCAATCAAGTGTACGTTTCTTCCTACCAAGCCTTTTTAAACACCGCCATTTTTATTAGTACATTTTATATAGTACTGTCAAGACGTGACACGATGCTGGGCCGCACATTTACATGCACAGATATTCCTGAATTGTAAGTAGCGTGCAGTCCATAAAGTGTACAGCCTACTGAGATTTTGTGTTCTTTTCCTTTTACAGAGAAGTGATCGAGAAAAAGCCCGAGATTTTCAAGATCGAATGTCTTACTGACATCAAGAACCTGTTCCAGTCCAACAAGCATCCCTTTTATGCTGCATTTGGAAACAGGACCAATGTGAGTCGGATTGTAGTAAGCTCCGTTTGCTATATGCTTGTTGGAAATGCATTTTGCATTTTTTTTAAAAATTTTTTTATTATTGTTAGCTGCTGTTGGCAAGTGTGATGTGTGGATTGAGGTGTGCTGTCTGCCATGCAACTTGCATCAGCTGGATGGCAGGATGATTGAAAAACAAAATGGCAGTATATCATAAATGGCAGTTCAGATATTGCTTACGGAATGGCTGTATTTGGGGCGTGCAAAATGGATATATTTATAACTTTGGGAGAGTTATTGGGAGACAATTGCCCATGTACAGTACTTGTAATTGCCTGCAGAGGGCAGCATTTCCAACAAGTATATAACATGGCTACATGTAATGTCACTTCCAGGCCAGTTGGCGAGATTCCTTTTTGAGACATTCTTTACTGAAAGTGAAAACATAACTTCAGTTAAGAATGCTTGCTTTAGGATAATTAACAGTATTGATAAAGACGAGAGTTTATCAAGGGTTAACAAGCAGTTCAAGAACTTACGAAGACAGCACAGAGATTTAAAGTGAACAGAAAGACTTGTCATCATGAGCATTTAAATCCTTGTATTGGTGATACTTTTTCCCTGGGTGGAGAGTGTCATTAAATTATTGGCTGCTTTTACAGACATGATTGCATCTATTTTTCTGTCTAAAATTTGTCTTAGGGAATTTGTTTACACACTCGGTGGAAAGATGTTCTGTAATGTTCCACAGCCTCTCACATAAGTCTGGCTCGCTTTCTCTTTGTAGGATGTTTTCGCCTATAAGGAGGTTGGAGTGCCTGTTTGCAGGATCTTCACCGTCAACCCTAAAGGAGAGCTCATTCAGGAGCAGACCAAAGGAAACAAGACCTCGTAAGCATGCCTACTTCTTACATCTGCAGTGCTGTAATCTAATTATCCCTTGGAACCCAGTTAAGGCTGTTTACTGCGTTCAGGACTCAGTCTTCCTGCTTTTATAACCCTTGAATTCTTCGAAAGAAGAGAAAAGAGGGGGTTTATTTAAATTAAACCGACTACATCGTTCTACTCTCTGGGCGTTTGTGACAAACTTTCAGCAAGGAATCCGGTTCAGAAAAGACACATGTTCAGCACTGCCTTTAAAAAAACAGCAACATACATTACACTAAACGTTTTAACCTCGGAAACGTTCAGTACAATGTTTTGGACCTCGGACCTCGGCTGAATTGCACAATTCTTGCTACACCCTATACAAGTAATATTTTATTTCTCTGGTTATTTTTCAGTCAGAACGTTGTTCACTGTGAGCAATGCTTCATCTTCAAGCTGTTCAGCTTCAGAGTACATCATTTTTTCACACGTTAATCAATTCTAAAACAGTTTACTGTCACAAACAAACATGCACTGGATTGCGTGTGCACTTGATCTGCAAGGTCAAGTTTTTAAATTTTTTAATTATTTATTTATTTATTTATTTATTTATTTTTACATATTTCTTCAATTAGTTTCACTGTAGTTACTGAATAATTCATTGTACTTGGTGAATTATTATGCTTTAAGGCAGATTACTGAATAAAAAGATGGGACTTAAAGGGATTAACATTATTTTTCTCTGTACACTTGCTTTATTTGCTAAATGACTCATAATTTCCCTTGCAAAATTCCCTAGCATTAGGCAGAATTCCCTAGCAGAATTCCCTAGCAGAATTCCCCTAGCATTAGGCAGAATTCCCCTAGCATTAGGCAGAATTCCCCTAGCATTAGGCAGAATTCCCCTAGCGTTAGGCAGAATTCCCTAGCAGAATTCCCTAGCATTAGGCAGAATTCCCTAGCAGAATTCCCTAGCATTAGGCAGAATTCCCTAGCAGAATTCCCTAGCATTAGGCAGAATTCCCTAGCAGAATTCCCTAGCAGAATTCCCTAGCATTAGGCAGAATTCCCTAGCAGAATTCCCTAGCATTAGGCAGAATTCCCTAGCAGAATTCCCTAGCATTAGGCAGAATTCCCTAGCAGAATTCCCTAGCATTAGGCAGAATTCCCTAGCAGAATTCCCTAGCATTAGGCAGAATTCCCTAGCAGAATTCCCTAGCATTAGGCAGAATTCCCTAGCAGAATTCCCTAGCATTAGGCAGAATTCCCTAGCATTAGGCAGAATTCCCTAGCAGAATTTCCTAGCATTAGGCAGAATTCCCTAGCATTAGGCAGAATTCCCTAGCATTAGGCAGAATTCCCTAGCATTAGGCAGAATTCCCTAGCATTAGGCAGAATTCCCTAGCATTAGGCAGAATTCCCTAGCAGAATTCCCTAGCATTAGGCAGAATTCCCTAGCAGAATTCCCTAGCATTAGGCAGAATTCCCTAGCAGAATTCCCTAGCATTAGGCAGAATTCCCTAGCAGAATTCCCTAGCATTAGGCAGAATTCCCTAGCAGAATTCCCTAGCATTAGGCAGAATTCCCTAGCAGAATTCCCTAGCATTAGGCAGAATTCCCTAGCATTAGGCAGAATTCCCTAGCATTAGGCAGAATTCCCTAGCATTAGGCAGAATTCCCTAGCATTAGGCAGAATTCCCTAGCAGAATTCCCTAGCATTAGGCAGAATTCCCTAGCATTAGGCAGAATTCCCTAGCATTAGGCAGAATTCCCTAGCAGAATTCCCTAGCATTAGGCAGAATTCCCTAGCATTAGGCAGAATTCCCTAGCATTAGGCAGAATTCCCTAGCATTAGGCAGAATTCCCTAGCAGAATTCCCTAGCATTAGGCAGAATTCCCTAGCAGAATTCCCTAGCAGAATTCCCTAGCATTAGGCAGATTTCCCTAGCAGAATTCCCTAGCATTAGGCAGATTTCCCTAGCAGAATTCCCTAGCATTAGGCAGATTTCCCTAGCAGAATTCCCTAGCATTAGGCAGAATTCCCTAGCAGAATTCCCTAGCATTAGGCAGAATTCCCTAGCAGAATTCCCTAGCATTAGGCAGAATTCCCTAGCAGAATTCCCTAGCATTAGGCAGAATTCCCTAGCAGAATTTCCTAGCATTAGGCAGAATTCCCTAGCAGGTTGTATTATGTTCCGGAAGGCCACATGTATTTATGTGTGTGTATTGTCATTTCTGTGCAGGTACAGCAGGCTGAGCGAGCTGGTGGAGCACGTGTTTCCGTTGCTGAGTAAAGAACAGTGCTCGGCATTCAGCTTCCCCGAGTTCAGCTCATTTTGTTTCTGGAGGCAGCCCATCCCCGAGATCAACCCAGACGACTTGCTCTCATAGGCTAGACATGCTCTCAGTCTCTGTCCGTTTGCCATCGTATGGGCTGAAGTAATATTCCTCTAAGATAATTTTAGGTGTAATTCTTGCAAATCCAAAAGTCTTCGCTACCTGTAGCTGCACTCTAACCAGCTGAGGCTAGTTCTGTTGTAAAGGATTGTACAAAATCCATCTGCACATCCAAAAAAAAAAAAAAAAAAAAACCCCACAACTGAACGATGCCTCGCTCTCCCCTTTAATCTAACGTCCACGTAGAACTGTGGGGGAGGTGATGGTGCAGTTTTCCCTCATTGTCTCACACATCAGGGATATTTGAAGCCTGCCTGAATGCTAAGGTCTCTAATAGATACTCTTATTTCAAAGTTTCCAGTTTATTGTGTGTGTGTGTGTGTGTGTGTGTGTTAATTATTTCATAAAAATAGGGTATTTATAGCCTTAGTGCTTGTCTGTCTGGTCTGATACTGGTGGACAATTTAACAAGGGTTTTTTTCTTTTTTTTTTTTTTTTTTTTTTTGCCCTTCCAGGACCAGCATAGGTATTTATCTCTGCTGTGGTGGTCCAGCGTAGGCTGGTGTTTACAGTCCTGTGGCCTAAGCACTTAACTAGTTACCATGTGGGTACAACAATGCAGTGTGTTTAGTAGGAAACAGAAAATGAGTCATGTGCGAGAACGTGTAGGACTAATTAACGAGATATTTATTTACAATTGCTAATTTATTTTGTTCGCTAATAATTAACTATTTCGTGGTAAGTTGATTATAATGACTAACGTGCACTGCCTCTAATTTTGCGGTGAAAGAATTCCTGTCTGACTTTGTGTCTGTGATGAGGTTTGATCAGAGGCTTTCTTGAATGCTGATGCTGCTATCAAAGTAAGCCACGCTGGTGAACTCGCCAATTTTTTTTAGTTTTTTTTTTTATCCTTTTTCGCAGCGCCTTCAGTTCGACGGTGCATTTAGGCTTTTAGTCCTGCTGGAAAAGCCCTGAGCACTGAGCAAGGCTTCCTTCCATCTGTTTTCCAGGTGTTTTCCACTCGTTAACAATTTCATTGTCTGGCTGCTTTATAATGCCTTACCGATCGCACTTTCAGCGGCAGCCAAGAGAGCGCCACGGATCAGCTTGCAGTTAATGAAGGGATGGCCTTAGTGTTGGAGACTTTTGCATGGAAGGGTTTAAAAGCCTTCCCCCCCCCCCCCCCCACGACGAGGCTAAAATAAGACTTGAGTGTTTTTGAACTGCACTACACTACTTAATTTGTGTGATCAAAGAAATAAGACCTGAAACGCTAGTGGATTTTGATTTCCCCAAGATGACTAGTTCTAACGTGTACTGATTCTGTAGCTTTAACCTTAGTTGACTTTTTTTTTTTTTTTTAATTTAACACACTAGTATGGTGTAGTAGTTGTATTAGTTCAGCGTCTTGAGATATTTTCAAACGTTCAGGTCTATAGGTAAATGATGTTTTTGCACTGAGCAAGACAGCCTATCAGTCTGGTCTAGCAGAGCCAATGTCAGTGTTTTTGATGAAACCGATCGCAGCTGCAATCTTCCGACCCACGATTCTCTGTTGCCAAGTGAAGGAGCACATCCTTGTCGTGAATAGTTGGTTAATTAGCAAAAGCTGGTCTTTGCCTCTGTGTAACAGAAACAGTGTGTTTACATGTATTTGTTTCTAGGTTCCCTTTTTAATTTTGGGCGTAGAGCACTGTGTTAGGAAGGCATGCACACCGACTCTGAGCACAATAGCGGGCGATTTATTTACAATAGGATATTCGTATGAGGTAACCGTTCTTTCGAGGGGAATTCCCTGGTTGTTTGATTTGTTTATGCACAAATGTATTATCACATTTGTTTTTTGTCTTTATGAAGTGTAGAAGTGAAATCTGTCTGTTAATGATTAACAAAGAGATCCCATTCTTTCTATGAAAGTAATACTTCTTGTGTGGGATGGACACACTCATCTATAGTTATAAAAAATAAAAAATAAAAAAGTGGAGAAAAAAAAATTATATATATATATATCTATAGATATATATTACTTTGGAACCGATCATTTATTGTTCATTACTCTTTTGCGTTCTTGCCCTTAATTTTATAAGCTTTTATTTGTTGACGTATGCTCTTTGTGGTAAACCTTAGACTTAGATTGTATTGTTTTCAGTGTCAATAAATATATAAAATTGAACATTACTGCATCTGAACACTCTAGATACCTTTTAAGTGTATACTTACTGTATATGGGATTTTTGTTGACACAAATCTATTAAAATGCATTTATTATCAACATTTGATTGTGTCACTAAGCAACGTCTCCTCTTCCCCCCCCCCCCCCCCTTTACATTTCCTTCAAGAGGATGTTTAGATTTCATTTGAAGGATTGGAGGACAAGGGTAGACAGTGGAGAGGAAAAGAGGTACAGGCAAGCGAACGGTCGAATGAAACGAATGCTGGAGATTGTGTGGTTTAATCAGATTTGGGAGATTATCACCTCAGGTCAAAGATTTTCTTCATTTAAGGAGCAGCAGAAAAATGAATATTTTCATGTTTTTTTTTTTTTTTTTTTTTCTTATTGCCTTGTCCAGCAGTGTAATAAATAAGATGGAATGTCCAACCCAAAGGCTGTAGAGTTTGTATAAAGGGTAATAACTCTTCTCTAGGAATGGTATTTGGGGGATTTAACAGTTTTGTGGGGGTTTTTTTGGGGGGGGGGGGTCAGGCATCACATTAAGAAGTTCGTCTTGAATTCCTGAAATGGCGTGAATCACTAAATTTACAAATCCAGCTGTTCTACTCAGTGTTGGACAAAACAGTAGAGCTCGTTATGGCATTGTTTACAATGCAGATGTAAACAAACCCTTTAATGCTTTCTGGGGCTGATTGCAGAGTCTTGCATTTAGCACTTTATCTGTTCTAAATCGTTTCTATAGTAACGACATACACAGGGACTTATGCGCCACATATATGGATTAAAAAAAAACAAAAAACGTAACTGTTGATCAAGTGAGGTTTTCAGTGAAGAGACGTTTATTTAACAGTTTATGGAAGGAGTCTCCAGTGTCGGTGTTTTGTAACAGTCAGAGGTAAAGCCATACGTTTACAGTTTCTGAGATGGGGGCATATTTTCGGTTTCTTGGTAACATGACAAGCTGCGTTATTTGTCTTCAGGTGAAAGGGAAAAAAAAAAAAGACACTGGTGAGGGAACAACTGTTCTAAGTAATAACGAAGGCTAACTAATATGTTCGGTAAACACTGCATGACATTAAAGGTAACTAGAAACGCTCGAACGCACGACGTGTTCATTAATAAATAAAAATTGCAATCTTTGGTTAATTCCTTTTGGTGTAAGAGGAATAAAACACTTTGCTGTCTTCAGAGTGGTAATGACATCACAACACTTATTGTGTATTATTATTATTATTATTATTATTATAACAGCACACCCTGTTTTATTCCTTAGATATAGCAAAATAAAGGCATTTATAATACTGCTTATTGATTTGTAATGAAATGATTCTATTCGCTCTGGTCTTTTGATCAACTGCATTTTTATATTAAAAGGTGCAGTGTAAGTAAATACATTATACAATGGAAATATGTGAAGTATGACTAAATATGCACTGCTTTTTCATGGTACAACCATGCAACGTGTGGCACTTTTTCTCAAATCGAGCCAAAGCCCAGCAGTGAGTTCCTTGCAGTGTCGTCTGGCTCGCCGCAAGCTGCCATGTAAATGCGGAGAGCTGCACAGCCAGGCAGTCCTCTGCAGTGCTTGTTTGTTTGTTTTATTTCCTGGATGTTATCTGTGAACCTGAGTGGAATAGAGGAAGATACCGCTGAACGTGGAGAGTATCTCTTTGGCCTCCGAGAGGGCGAGGGTTCCAGCTGTGCGCACTAGTGCGACTCGATCTCCTGCACGCAGCGACAGGATTAGGCTGAACGAGACAGAACTACCACACTGACAAGGCCTTGATGCGTGCTGCCCATTGTGTCCTCCATAACCTGCTGAATCTAGCTTCTGCACGCTGCGCTCAGACACGGATAGTACAGCCTCCAGCCGCTCGTGCCGAGGAGCTGTCAGCACGGCCGAGATTAGATAACGACCGTTCGTTGGCGCCGTGAAGATTCCTGCAGAGTAAGCAAGGAGAGATTACTTTCCTGCCAACTATGACATGTACTGGCTGTTCCGTCTTAAGTCAGTGTATCCTTATATCAGTCCTAAATGGTTAAAACATGGGTTTTAAATGAAGAACCTTAATAGTAATGGAGTCATTGAAAAAGCAGATCTGTTCCCTGTGTTTGTTTGTTTATTTATTTATTTATTTTGTATACCTGTTTGGGGATTGTAGTGTCCTCCGTCGTTAACTAGCACTCTATTAAAACGGATGATGCCAAAATCTCCCAAGAACTCCTGGTGTGTGAGGCCAGCGGAGAAAGAGAAAGGCTCTACAAACGCGTTTCTCTCAGACGACACTGTAAAAGAGGCACAAATGTAGCCTGTTAGTGTAGTGGAAAATAATAACAGGTTTACATAGAGTGAGCTATTTCCGATTTACCTGGTGTTGCAACAAGCCTTTGTGCAGGATTCCATAACACCTGGGAAGCTAATGGAAAAATATAGAAAAGTCATATTGATTAAGGACAGAGTAAAGCCAACTATATGGCTCACCTAGAGAGACGAAAGGTTTTTTTACCAGCGATCGGGTGGGGTTTATATGCCACCGGATTCACGGGAGAATAGCCTGCGGTGAAGGTGCAAGACAACGATATAAGCATTTCTAGATTTAACGTAAAACACAGCAGACGGAAATTGATATCCCGTGTGATCTCTGACCTGGTGCACCTGCGAATCCGTTAATGGGTTTGCCTAAGTCGGGGGATCCACGCTCCCGGCGAGACGGGACTCTTTGTGCGTATCCCGGCGGTCCGGCCACTCCGGTCAAGACGACTGGTTTACGAGGCTGTTGGTGTGGGCTTAAAGGCTGCAGAGGGGCGTAAGGCTGGCGTGGGTTTGAGGGCTGGTGTATATATATACGAGAAGTATTGGGCACTGTCCTCTGAGGTATCCGCACAGGAATGTGGATCTCAGGAATCCTCGGTGGGAATACACTCCTTGAATCAGGGAGAGTACTGGGTTTCTCCTGCTTCACTGGCACTCCTGAGAAAGAGAGGATCGAGAGAGATGACTCATCTTGTGGTTGGGGGGGAGGGGGGGGGGTTAGATAAAACTCTCGGGCAGAGAATACATGACACTCACATGGATAAATCAGTCATCACAAATGAAAATTAGGAAGGGAGTGAACTAGATGACTAATCTCATAAGGATGTGCATTGGGGATGTAACACAATATGAACGCATTATTCGGACTGAACAGAAGTACCGAAGAGATACAAATACAGAAAGTGTTAGGAGACGCACTGTTCTTTCTTTCTTTCTTTCAAGGAAAGCTTGCCAGAACAGTTCACAGAACATTTGGTCAAGATTAGAGGTGTGCTTCAGGACTGGGATCCCACAGGATGCAACCAAAAAAGTGCAAGCAATCAGATATAAAACTCATGTTTAAAAAAAAAAACCCAAAGACTCCAGATAGTAATGTAACGCAATGTATTAACCGCGTTCTATCATTCTTAACTGCCTGGTCAAGGTTGTGTTGTTTTAAATTAGGCTACTAGTTTGTTTATATTTTTGGGAGTACGTAGAGCTGACTAAATCGTTTAGAATATGTCGCAGGCGGGTATAAACTGAAACAATAACGAACCTGTTTTGTATGCATCTCTAGTTGAGAACAGTTCTGCACTAGGGTGATATAGCTGAGGCTGAGGAACTGTTCGGACACAATTCACATATCATGCTGACGGTGCTTTTCCAGTGTGGCCAGAGACAAAGTAGGGTTCATATATATATATAGTAATAATTAAAAAAAAAAAGAAGACATATTGCTTTACACCTGAAATACACACGTGTTTCTAATCAACTTTATTTAGGCATTTAGCCCAACATTTGAATTCTCTAGATGCTGTGTAGATTTTTGTTCTGTACAATCATACCTTCATTTCACTACTAGAATTTCAATAATAAAGGGCAGAAATCCTGAGTGTTTAGCCAAAAGGAAGAGTACATTTCCGTTAGTGGCTAAATTTTAACTACTGTCAGCAGCCTCACACTGTGATGTTTCCTCAACCTAGCATGTGTTGTTCATCACACAAGGGTTTGGTCAACACTGTAATTGCATCTTTTTCTTCCTGCTTACAACCAGCACGAGTAAAACAAATCAACAGCTGAAATCCCATGAGCGCGCTACAAGAAGTCTACACCCGCCCGATTTCCTGCGTCAGCACCGCTCGTAACGCCAGGTATCTCAGAAACACACACGTAAAGCCCATTTCCCCTGAGATAATTGCTATCTAACTGTTTCCCACGGGGTCTGCTTGGGACGCAGAGGAAATCACAGGCTACTTTGTGCGATGGCTCAGCATACTACGCACAGATGTGGCATCTTAACCAACAGTGATTCACTAAGTAAGCCAAAATTAAACCTGTTTCTGGAAATCTACCTTCCAGGCTGATTCAGGTTCCCTAATCCAACACATCCTGATAAACACGGTCAGCTGTATTGGATTATGAAGTGAACTCTCTAGAAAGATCTCTGGGAACAGGGTTGGCGATCGCTGCTGTAAAAGTATGTTTTAGACCGTAGTGTTGACTCAGACGTGACGCTTGTTTATGGGGGAGAAAGTCAGGGCTTGTAAATGCTTGGTTTAGGGAGGTTATGTTTACAAATGACCAAGATGGGAAGATCAGATTGAAATGGGATAATTGAAAAAAGACATCAGAAAATGTTGCGTCCGATTTCAGCCATTAGCTTGGAAGGCATAACAGAAGGAAGGAACTGGCAGTGTTTTCTCCCCCCCCCCGCCCACCCACCCCACCCCGTCTCTCTCTCTCTCTCTCTCTCTCTCTCTCTCTCTCACACACACAGTGTTATTAACAACCACAGTTCTGCACCTTGCCCTGATGGTCAGACCTTAGTGAAGTAATCTCACTCTTGGCCTGATCCAATCTGAAAACATCCAGATGGGTCTCTGGACCCTGACTCAGAACTTTGACCCAGCTCTTATTCTCCACTTATTTTCTCCACAGTTATAGTGATGCTAAAAATAGTCACACATCTTAAAGCTGGTCCGTTCACCTCTACACAATGCACACACACTGGGAGAGGGTGAGAGATACTCTGGGATTCTCTCCTGGTAAGATATCAATCAGCAGGAAGGGAAGAACAGGAAAGACGATGAGAGTTGATAAGCTGAAATATACACCATGGCAGACCATTTTGAGCTATATTTTAAAGGTTGTCTAGTCCAGAATTCATAAAACTATCAAGTGATTGTCTCCAGTATGAGCTGTGAGCCTATTAGTCTCTCGTACTGGCCGAAGGTTCTATTGTGGTGAGTTATTAATTCATGGAGAGGAAAAAAAACAAACAAAAAAAACCCCTCAAGATTCATTTCGCTATAAACATTGTAGAAATCAGTGAAGAGCACTGGATTTGAGAAACCAGACCTCATACTTACCAGCAGATTGTGTTGTCACTGACAGAACAACTGCATGAATTAGTTCCAGAATTGCACAACGGCGTACCCCTGCCCCAGACTGCTTGCCAGAACGAATGAGTAATGCTTAAGACTTTGCAACAGCAAGCCCAGTTGTCTTGTTGGCTATTGTACTTCATTCTTTCCACCTTTCCAGGCCCTTTTAGAACTACAAAATGGTTTCCAACTCTGTTAGAAAAAAGCTATTCAAATATTGCGTCTGCAAAACCCAAATGGTAGAAACTTCAATGCTGGTTAATAACTCTCCGTCTTATTAGTGCACGTCAGATTTTTTTCAATCGGCACATTACCGGTGACGATATATAGAGTACTGTCCTATGTTGACTTTGAGTTTATGTAATAGAAATGGATGTTATTTAAGCATGTAGCCAAATGTAAATACAATACTCAGAATGAACTGATAATGTCTTCTAAATGCATATAAATACAGACACGAACAGGAGGTGTACTATTCAGTTGTTATTTTTTTATTTTCAAAGGGCATCTGGTTGAGATTAGAGGTATGCATTAGTACTGGGATTCTTCCATGGAACACAACAAACAAGTTGTGACCCACAAAGGAGCTGCACAGGATGTTTACAGCCTCCTCAGATTTGTAGTGGTTTAAATTTGCCTGCTAGTTTGGTTATCCCATGCACAGACCAATTATTACCTACAAAGATCATGGTGACAATGCATTCCCCCCCCCCAGTGTTTCCTGGGGCACAATGATAGAGTTCGTGTTTACACAACAACAACAAAAACACTTTCAGGTTTAGGCCCTGCCTACTTCAGATTTAACTCTGAAGACAGCTACAAATACAGGTAGTATAATTACATTACATCCCTGATATTATCACATGTCTGTGAATAAATTGGACTTGTGCCTGGACACGACCTTTATGCATGCTTTGGAATGACTTGATACTTGATATCCAGCCTGGAATGATGACATCAGACGTTACAGGGAGGCTCCCAAGAATCAGCATGCAGGCGTTACATCACGAACGGCTCATAGCCCAACATCTGCACTAGGGTGGGGTCGTGAGCCTGGCTTACAACACTGCACATCCATAGGCCCAGTCCTAGGCTCTTCTGGTTAATGAAGACCAGACCCACACAAACATACACATACTGAACTCCCTACACATTTCCTCTTGCTGTGCTGGGAAAAGTCGAGCATGGCCAGCAATGGACAGTTGGAAGACCACACAACTCATGAGCTCACAAAGCTCAGGAAAGGATTCAGAGGATAGTCACTCATTCATCATCCTACAGAGATTAGCGTGTCAGGAAGCTTAAATACGAACATCGGAAAAATTTCGCCGAGTTAAACCTACACCATGACTTATGGGTTTAACGAGTGCGTCCGTTTCCATACCAGTGCAGATCCCACGTTGTAAGATCACACTCTTTAATTAAATATTACCTAAAGTTAAATCTTTTAGACGAGTAACCAAAACACAACGCAGTTAGCATAACAATATTACATAGCGATTACCCGTCACTTGTTTATGAGTAAGGCACGATTGTATTTGGCGCCATGCCAATGCTCATAACTCTCATTTTGCTACATGTAGGGAGGCCCCTTGCCTTTCTGTAGCCCTGGGGAATTGTAGACTTATGAGCACGCCTGCATCTCATAGCACGTGCACCGTGGACACGATGACACTCTTTACGTCGAGAAAGAACGTCGGGAGACGTTTCTCAGACGCCCCGGAAAAAAATCCCAATAACAGGTCTGGTTTGGTCGACAAACCATGTGGATGGATGTGAGTCATAAAGATAAGTCCAAACAACTGGAAAGAGAGCCATAATTTTTGTGCGTGGAAGCGATCCAATTTTCCGATCCTTTTCCAAGCCATACACATCATGCAGTGTTTTTCAATCTCGATTTTTCAACTGTATAAATACACTCACTTCCAGTGGTGTGGAGACATGGTGGAGTAGAATTCGAGATATTTACGTAACATTATGCAAAACGGTATGCCTGGTGGAGGAAGGAACGGTACCCAGAAGTATTTTTAATATAAGGCCCATATCTGAGGTGTATGCTGTTTGCAATCATTTATAGTAAACATGTGGTTTTGCATCACGTACCTTGCTGCTTTGTGGTATGGTTCTTAGAGTCCGCAAGTTGAGTCTGAACATTGTGCAGGGTGATCTGGAGGTTGCCGATCCCCCTGGAGTGTATCTGCAGTGTGGAGTTCATTTGAGCCAAGTTCCTCTCCAGATCCTCTTTCATAGCCTGAACTTGATTTCTCTCATCATTTACCTTCCCACACAAGTCTTCTAGTGTAGCAATCCTGCTGCCTACTGCAGAGATGCCTTCAGCTACACCTTCTGCCTTCTCCTTACAAAGAGTCAACTCTGCAGTCACTTGGGAACTCAGCCTATCTAGTCTGTTGCTGAGCTCCTCCACCTGACTGTGGCTTGGTTTGCTTGCCTCGTGGGACGCAGGCGGTACCATTGATGGTATCTGAATCTGTTCTATCTGTGCTTCTTTGCAACAACTAGAGTTCAAGGTCTGAAGCTGTTGGCTAAACTTGCTCATGACATCTCCTAACCCTGTCACAGCTCCAGTCAGACCACTCACATTATCCATTAGAGGCTTCAACTTGTTGTGCACATCCTGCATGCTAACACTGTTCAGTTGGTTCTCAAGCTTCAGAGAATCAACTACATCCTCTAAGTGTACAAGCTTTGCTGCACTGCTTTCAACATTGGTGCTCAGGACGTCCAGTTGATTTCTACAGTGCCTCACGTCCTGCGTAATACTAGCCAGACTGCCTAGGTTTTGAGGATCAATGGATGGACTTGAGTTGCAGTCAATGGAGCAGATGTGCTGAATAGCATTCAATTTGTCCTCCAGACCCTGAATCTCATACTTGTTTGCATTAACCTGTGTTTGCAGAGCATCAACAGTCTCGCTGAACATCCCTGGGAAGGAGGTGTTACTCATCTCGATCAGCATGGTTGTAAACTGGTCCGCCATAGAATTCAGTCTCTTGTCCAAGAGCTCCCGGATCTTTGCCGTCTCTTCGGCTATAGCCTGGGTTAACTTCCTATCCACGTAGAAGCAGTAGGCTTCTGCGTTCCTCTCGGTCACATTCATCCTGTCTTCAAGCTCATCCATGCGAGGACCAAATACATCTTCCAGCTGTAGCATGGACAGATGTCCCAATTCGTTGTCCACACGGGCGTTTAAGACTTGATGAGCATCTACCAGACGCTGAAGCGTTTTTTGTAGATCATTGTCATCCTCTTTAAATGGAGCTGTTTGCCTGTGAGTGCGCACCAGTCCGTCGGACATAGCCGTATCCAGACGTAGCTCGCGTATCTCCTTCCTGAGCTCAGCCTCCTGGCTGTCCAGTAGTTTTGTCAGGTTGTCATAACTTCTATTCCATCCCTCTTTACAGGCCTTCTGAAAAGACAGCATCCTATCATCACATGCACTCTTCAGCTTTGCTATCTCATCCTTCATGTCCACAGCCAGCTCCTTCTTTAATTTCTCAAACTTAGTATCAATGTAGGACTGAAGGATATCAATGTCTGAGGAGGCACCAGCGGTAACTGCTGGTCCCTGAGAAGCGTCCATTAGCATTCGGATCTGGCCACTGTGTCCAGTCACAGCTTCCCGCAGCTCCTCGATCGCCTCATCCTTGCTTTTCAGGGCATCTGTCACATCATTAAGCCTAGCCAGCACTTTTTCCATGCCCCTCTCCTCGAGTCCCCTTGCGGCTTGGTGTCCATCCAGATGCACCAAGCTTTCCTCGGTGCCTCCTGTTTTTGCGCTATCTTGCACATGCATGTTGCTGAGGAGAGTGGCGAGCATTTTGCTGGTGTCTTCCTGTAGATCGTTACGTAGGTTCGCAGTCATGCTAGTCATGGCTGCCTGGAGGTCCAACACTGTCTGAGAAAGGCGCTGCACTTCTTCCTCCAGTTGACGAGTTTTCCCAATTTCATGGTAGGTGTCGTACTGCTCTATCTCGCGTCTCTCTGGCCCTATCGCAGGAGAAAAGATAGCAAATGGATCCTTTCAATAAGAGTATACTGTATGTATGTATGTATGTATGTATAATAAACCGCATGTCAGATATCGGATTATAGATAGCCTTGGTGAGCAAATCTGGATTAGATTATTAAGCATAATTCATAGAAATTTGTAACCAAGAGAGAAGACAAAAGTTCTTGACTATCTTACTTTGTAAGTTTTGCGTGTATCCAGTATAGGGCTGAGGATGTGGTTTTGGTTGAGGTTTAAGTAACATTTGCCGATTTGGGGTGCCTTTTAGTTCTTTGCAGTCTGGACCTTGATACCCTGGACAGCACCTCCATTCCAGTTCAGTAACGGTCTTATAGGAAATCCTGTAACTGGGTTGAAAATGGGTCCGATACCTGGAAAACAACATTGAATGCACACAAGCTGAAACCTACTTTAATAAGTAAGGAATAACACTATGCTGTTATTTAAAAAAAATAACGCATCACCTATATTATGAGATGACCTATATTATATGCTGTGATGTGGTATAAGTCCAGATAACAGCCTATCTAAAACCGTTGTCTGGCCGGCTGTGAACTTTGACTCATGCTTCCCTGAGAAGCACAAAGTAGTCCATACAAATGAAAGAATCAGCAATCATGATTCAAAATTCTTTATTCGAATATTTTGAGATACGGGCCTAATCATCGAGATTAAAAAAAAAAAGATAAATGGCTTGAAATGTTTCACTTTGTGTGTAATGAATCTAGAATCTATGAAGGTTCCATTTTTTGAATTAAATTATGGAAAAAAAAGAACTTTTCCACGATATTCTAATTAATAAATAAATATACTTAAAAAAAAAAATTTCTTTTTTTTTTTACACATTATTAATAAATAATGTGATTAGCAACTAATCTAACATTGTGCAATTTAACCAAATTACAATAAAAACCACTCCATGGCATCTTCTAAAAGTCTACAAACAAAGTATTTCCCTACAACCAACTGATTGAGCACCCTTCGAGAGAGAGAGAGAGAAAAAAAAGATTTCCTCTAGCTATGTAAAAAGGATATTTGCTTTCTACCTCTGAGACAACTGTTAAAGTTGTAGAAAACTCTACAACTCCCTTCCCAAAAACAGTTCAAAGTACACCCTCCTTAGACTGCAAAAACCATTAACGATGTTTTTACGTGTTTTTAGTAATTATTTGAGACCTACTGATACTTTTAGAAATCGGCATAGATGCACTTGGTTCTCCACAGACACAGTTAACTGGAGAGTAACACAATAAACCCCAGTGATACAATGGATTCCCATCAGTAATAAATAAATAAAAAAATGAGAGAAGAAATGCCATCATTTCCTGCGATGAGGATTAGGCTGGATCAGTTTTCACATCTGCGAGTGCAATTATGGATGAAAATAATAATACACGTTCCCACAAAAAATCTCCCAGATAACAAGCCGTATTCTCTTCACGGTATGTCTTCGTTGTAACACGTTTAAGAAACCGTGGAAGAAACCTCATTATGGAATCTGATATGGAACATAAGGTCAGACCTGCGTGAACCTTTGGGTTATTTTTTCCCCTCCATAAGGGATAACAAACTAATGTATCTTTACAATTCTTACACGACATACACAGTCAGTCATAATTTAAATACTCTAAAATGTGAAAATCTAGCCCACAGTAAGTAGAAGTGAATTGTGAAATGTTAATGATGAAATATTTAGTGATTGTGATGGGTTGGCCCCCCATCCAGGGCGCCCCTGCCTTGTGCCCTGACTCCCCAGGGAAAGGCTCCAGGCTCCCTGTGACCCTGTGTATGATAAGCAGTACAGAAAATGGATGGATAAATATTTTGTGAATTGAGAAATGTTAATAACATTTCTTAAAAATATTTATCACTCTAATTAGGCACTTGTACATCTTTTTTTTTCTCTTCCTTTTACAGTTAATACGAGTGCTGGTTATGAGTCTTTTAGCTTTAGTTTAGTTTAATTTGGTCTGTGGAAATCATAGTGATTAAATATTAGGTATTCAAAATCTTTTGCCAGGCAGCGCACACTCCCATGAGATGAAGAGTCGAGATATCATGGATCACGTTGCCATGAAGGCTGCCATGTTTAGATCATGTGTCCGGTCATAGAAGTCATGATTAGATCGTGTAACCATTCAGCACAGAGGAGAGGTCTTCAGTCTTGTCTACAAAAGGCCGTTGTAGCTGCAGGCTTTCATTCCAGCCCGAGATGAACTGATTATACAGTACAAGTGGAAACAGGAGTGACTCCTGCCTGGTTGGAATGAAAGTCTGCAGCCACGCCGGCCCTTCGTGGACAAGATTGAAGACCCCACCATAGAAGAATAAGATTTGTGCACTCATTGGCCGCTGCTTCTACGTTAGGTCGTGTCCCAAATGAAATGACATCATGATATCTGCTGTCATCTTTTAAGACGGCACTTTGATGACCTCAGCGAAGTACAAACTAATGATAAGTAGGTTTTTTCTTTTAAACCATTTGGGACAGCCTTTGTACTCTCTGTGCTATGCTTCAAAGCAGCAGCTGAATAGTGAGTTGTGTAACTAGAAGTTATATAAGACAGAAAATCATCAAGGACCTTAATCAGTACACTTACAGGCAGCAATCTGAAGCAATTAACAAAATGTCATAAACAAAAACAACATAAGCAGCAAAGAGTAAACACTTGTATACGTGTTTTTTTTTTTTTATATAAATTTTAAATTCATGGATTAACCAGACTGTCCAGGATTTGGCGATCGCAGAAATTAACGCAAAATCAAGCAAACTCCGCAATATTCTGAGGAGCTTTCAATCTTAAAAAGTACAGTGGGCCTTTAAATTATGATTACGATTTTGTGGACAGGGTATGATATGAAGATTAGTGTGAACGAACCAAGAACACCTAAAATGTTATCTCAGACAAGGCTACATGATTGTTTTATGATTTTACATTCATCTCCCTCTTCCTGTAGCCGCCCGTATCAAATTCAAGGCCTTGATGCTCACCTACAAGACGCTGTCTGGAACAGCACCCTCCTACCTCAACACACTCCCAAAGGCTTACGTTCCCTCACGCAATCTGCGATCGATTAACGACCGACTCTTAGTAGTGCCTACTCAGCGTGGCTCAAAGTCCCCTTTCCAGAACCTTCACACTGACCGTCCTTCAGTGGTGGAATGAACTTCCAACCTCAATCCGGACCACAGAATCTCTCACGATCTCCAAAAAACAGCTAAAGACCCGCCGCTTCTGTGAACACTCAACTAACCCCTACTTGTGCCCTAGTCCCGTCCCCCCCATTAAAAAAACTGCACTTACACTGGGTCCTACACCTCTACTCTATGCACTTTGCCCCTCTTTTAAAAAATCTTTCTAATCGTGTACAGGAACACTGCTTGTATTGTTCTCTGCTTGATATCTCGCTTTGCTTGTACTTCTTCATTTGTAAGTCGCTTTGGATAAAAGCACCTGCTAAATGAATAAATGCAAATGTAATGTGAATATTAAAACGTGTAGATAGTGATATTCGGATTTAGGGCCACAGCCCTACATAGATGTGTGATTTTAGTTTTTATAACAATAATTTATTTATTCATTTTCATGTGATTCATTTTCATGTGATTCATTTACATGTGATTCATTTACCTTTTCTCTTCTCTCCTCCCTTCCCTTTCCCAAATATTTAATTGAGAAGAAGAAAAAAACAACAACAAAAAAACAAACCCCCCCCCCACCCCCGACTCATCATGGCTACTCAATAACTGTCGCTGGTTATATAAATATTAGATTTTAGTTTTTATAACACAGCAATATGAGCCCAAGGAAGGCCATGTTCTCTGATGGTAATCAGCCAATGAGTTGATGTGGGTGAAATGAGTGCTACGCTGTGCTCTTAAGATTGGAGACTGACATGCCTTTTCCGGTGCCTTCGAGCTGTTTTCAAGTTGAGGACAGTGGTGCAATTAAGCTGCAAAGAATGTCTACACTCCACGAAAAATCCAGGAACCCCCCCCACACACAGTCCTAGTACTAAATGGCACTCTGAATCACCATGCACTACAGGCACGACTGTACAGCTCCCTTTTTGCTTGTAGTGAAGTGTCGTTCAAGAACGATTCGTTCGTTTTGAACGAATCTTTAATAGGACTCGGAAACAACGAGTTGTCTCAGGGAGTGATTCGTTCATTTTTGACCGCGCAGGCGCTGCAACACCCCTATAAGTTCTGTACAGGAAACAGAAATGATTCGTACACGTCTCGAGTCTTCGGGTTCGAGTCGTTCGTTCATCACGTCACAGCTCCACTGCATTCAGCCCATGCGGATGAACGAACGACTCGAACCCGAAGACTCGAGAGCTGAACTAATCGCTTCTGTTTCCGTGGAACAGACGTAACAAATGTGACGTGACGAAAGAAAGAACGACTCGGATCGGGAAGTGAGGTGAACTAACACAGTGGTTTTCAAAGTGGGGGCCGCGGCCCACTTAGGGGCTGCCAGGGGGCGCCCGTGGGGCCTCAACAATTTGGTCGGAGCTACCAAGCCCATCCCTCCCACTAGTGTGTTTTCTCTTTCTCACGCTCAGACAACCACACACACACACACACACAATGTAATTACCTAATGTAATGTAATGTGAAGATGTAAGATGTAATTATTAATTTAAAAAAAGGGGGATATATTCAGAAGTCTGTATTTTTAATGTGTTTTAAAGGCATCTTGCAAAAGGGGGGCCTCGGTCAAATGTTAATGCCATTTGGGGGGCCTTGCCCTGGAAAAGTTTGGGAACCTCTGAACTAACAGACCTCGTAGCCTGAAGATCCAGCTAAGCTATTAATGAATCATTTCGGTTTCTAATAATTCGTCCTTGGCTGCGTTCGCCTATATTAAGTACTAGATGTGTTGGGGAAATTTACCATGTAACATTTGAATTATATTTTGCTGAAATGAACGAAATGACTCGGAAAATAAAAGATCCGTTCATTTTGATTCAAAGATCCGAGTCAGTAAAATGACCCGAACTTCCTATCTCTATTTGGACGGCCATACATTCTCTGGTTTTAACTCCAACAAGCCCCACCCTCTCCCTGTAGTATTAGCGTCACTCGTAGCAGTTCATAAGGATAGGATCAGCCCATGCCCCGCCCCCATCTCATGCCCCGCCCCTCGCGGTGGTACTCACATCACTGGAGGCTCGCAGTCGGGTTGGTGTGGAGGGCAGGGCGCAGCCTCAGCTTCAAGCACTGCAGGAAGGTCCGCGCGCACTGCGCAGCTCACGTTCTTCTGCACGATAAACGCGCACCAGTTTCTGCCAAATCGATAAACAAAGACAGTTTACTTCATCCAAAATCCTATTCTGGATGAAATTCATTTACCGTGATACTGTCACTCTAGGCTGAAAACCGGAAGCGAGCCAAATTGCGCAATGATTGTAGCCAATTAAAGTGTGACGTTATAGCGTGCAAACACATCTGGAACATCTGGGGCTCGTGGCAATGAAATCAAGCAAGACTGTAACATTTTATTGCACTTTTCTTGTTGTTGTTGTTGCTTTAAGAACAATATGAAAGGATGGGGGAAGAAATGTAATTAATATGTGTGCTCCATCAAAGCAGTTTATCATTCTGTATCCACATGTCAGTCTCAATGCTGTAAAACTCTCTCAACTCGTGCATTAAAGCAAAAGCGTCTCCTCACATAAATGACTGTAAAATCTCCTCGAGCTAATGCGATAATCTCTTATCTACAAGTTCAGCATAATGGCAAGAAACAAACATGCGATTTTTTACCCCCCAACACACACACACACTTTTAAAGCATGATATGAATGATAAAACTGAGTCTTTCACTTTCACCAGTCCACTAGTCTGGAAGTTGATACTCACTTGTTTCTGAGCCTGTGCGTGTTGTACTGGAGACTCAGAGAAACGCTTCCCAAAAACACCACAAATGCGAACCCCAAACTGCTCAGATGAGGCTTTACACTCATCTTAAATCCTAGCAATTAAAGACAAATAACCTTAAAAGGATGACTGGGGTCTGGCTGGATTCAGCCTTCCCAAAGCCAGCACACAGAACGAAGGAGAGTCCGAGCGACTTCACAAGTTTGAGGAAAAAAGTTAGTCTGAACTCTACAGGGGTCCGAAAAAACAAGGTTGCCAGATTGTACCGAGTGTCTTTAGTCGTTCCAGGCAGATGTCTTTAAATAAAATACAAAAAATCCTTCTCTATTTATTGTACACCACTACAAGCTGCAATGTTTTCCAGTAATAATATTAGACCACGTCGAAAACTATAACAAAGCAACATAATCGACAAACTACATCGCAAACAACAAGTATCCAAATATCTTTTTTTTTTTTTTTAGGTCCACACTGATTCCATGTTTCTCAATCTGGCAACATTATACACAAGAATTAGTGGGGGCGGGACAAGTGGCCTAAAAACACAATAGTGGACTTAAATACCCCACAGTGCTTTTAAACGAACACTGAACTAGTCGTGATTTGGGCTGTTTGTGTTTAGATTTATGTGCTTATGTCCTTTCACAGTTAAATCCGTTATTAGTGCCTGGGTTGCCATCAGTGTTATTCACCTACACTGTAGATCTACACTAAACACATCACCAACGTGTGAAATTCTATTATACACCCTCATTATCTTTCTGAAAGAATCTTTTTTTAAAAGCTCTAATAAACATTCCTATTCGTTTTTTGATGCTCAGTTTTACACATAAAGGTCTGCATACAGGTTGCAGGTAGCATAAAGGTCAGTTAAAGGTAGACAGGTGCTGGGAAGAGGGTGTAGTGCCCCTGGCCTGCTCGCTCTCTCTCTCTCTCTCTCTCTCACACACACACACACACACACACACACGCACACGCACACGTTTGGCTTACTATCGTTGAGAAGACCATCTGTTGATTTGACATAATTATTAATGCAGCTAATTAATGTCATGCCTACATCTAATCCAAACCAAGCACAGTAACCAAAAATAAATATTTTATCTCGTGTAGGTTGTTTTTTAAATGCAGTTGCAGTTTTTGTGGGGGAAAACAGACGAGAAAAATGTCCCCACAAGGTCAAATCTGTCATCTATCCTTGTGGGACGCCCACTCCCACTCCCTCTCTCTCTCTCTCTCTCTCTCTCTCTCTCTCTCTCTCTCTCTCACACACACACACACACACACACAGAGCTTTTATGACTGTGGTAAATGCGCATGCAGCACTGAGCTACATTATAAATTGTTCTTCTTTAAGGGTTGATTGGATAATTAAGATTTCCACAAAAGGTTCTGCTTGGAACCCTTTCTGAAATGGAACACTCTGTTGTACGGTTCTACACAGAACCTTTAAGGGTTTCCCTCTGTAACAGAAGAACCCTTAAAGGTTCTATGTTTTCCAAGTACATAAAGGAAACAGTAAGTTATAGCTTAACGGTAGACACAGGTCCATCCATTTTCTGAGCCAATCCCAGGGGACTCGGGGCACGAGGCGGGGGACACCGTGGACGGGGTGCCAACCCAACACAGGGCACAATCACACACCCATTCACACACTACGGACAATTTGGAAATGACAAGCAGCCTACCGCTGCTGTCTGTCTTTGGACTGCGGGAGGAAACCCAGGAAGCACGGGGAGAACATGCAAACTCAAATCATTAGTGTTCACGGAATTTACGTTAAGACTAAAAAATGATGTCTGAGCCAAGATTATATTATGTTATAGTGTTTTGGCTAGAATGAAGATTCGATGCGACCTTAAACATAAGGAAAATATCAAATATTATCAGTATAGTGAACATGAAAGGCTGAAATGTTGATGAATGTTAGTCATGCATGCTAATAGCTGGCTAAGGCTGTCGAAGCAGACCTCTGAAACAACACTAGCCATTGTGAAGCGTCTGGTTCACACTCCACGCATCAGGAGAGTCCATGCGGCCAACGTGACGTCACACCCACAGACACGCCCCTGCACGAGGGCCGGCGCGGCTGTCAATCACCGCGTCGTGCGCATGAACATATTTTTGTATGCTGCGAATGCATGAGATTGCTCTGAAAAAAAATGGAGACATTTGAAGAGAGACTGGTTGCAGAAAAGCGAAAATGCATCTGTTTGACTCACACACCAGAGACTGCAAAGACAATCAGATGAGATGGCATCTGTAGCCTATGGCTCACTGGCATTTCCAGAATGTTCTCCCGCCCTTTGTTTGCTCCGAATACGCAGCAACACTGTCTACACCTCAATTCCCAATTCTTTAAGCAACAGGTCACCACTATTATTTATTTATTTATTCATTTGTTTATTTATTTATTAGCAATTTTTAAAATAGCAACTTTCAGATTCTTACGCAGTGCCTCAAAAAGTCGCAAAGTGTGTAGAATGCATTTTAATCGCAAGAGATATCTGTATGCAGAAAGCATAAACGAGTCTTAATGCACTTATTTATAGATTGTTAATAGCACTTTTCCGCCAGCAGAGGGCAGTGATGATACACGAATCGCCGCGCGCCGAGACGCTAATTGGATCTGTTAACGAGCCGCTGCGTTCCGTGACACTACTGCAACACACACCGCTCCTGATGTTTCTGTTTCCACTGTGCAGAACTGGTAAGTGAGACAGACGGGTGCTCTACCGCTACGCATTCGTTTGGCATTCTTGCTCATAAATATGCTAAAATTTTTTCAGATGTATAACGTGTCATTCCACAAAATATGATTTATTTCAATATATAGACAAACAAATAGGCTGAGCTTTTTCTTGAGGCTTGAGAAACACATGCTGTAAACAAAGGCATTTTATTTCACAATAATTACTCTATTGTAGGAATTCCTAGTACAAGGGAATTCCTTGGGATTCTTCAGAATCCTCTGAATGTAACCCCCCCCCCCCACACACACATTGTGTTTGTATTCATTTATATGGACATATTGGTGTGAGACATATTGGTGTGTTTGTACTCTCTAAGAAAGCAACAAAGCATGAAAGTGAAATGTGAGAACTTCTCCGAATGAAGGACTGTCTTAAACTCTAACTCTAAAGCCAATGAAGAAACAAGGTTTATTACCTAAACATTTGGCTGATGATAATCGCCCCGGCTCTATAGACCTTGCTCACATTGGGATGTTTCGCTGAGACTAATGAAGAGTAAAGGGACAGGTGTGTTCCTTGAGATCTACCTTCCTGCAGGTTTCATCCCGAACCCAAACTGAACATTGATCAGGAACTTCTGATCAATCAGGCAGTGATTAGATTTGTGAGGTGGGCACGGTTATGGCTGGAGCTAAAGTCTTCAGGAAGATAGAGCTCCAGGAACAGGGTCGGTGACCACTGATCTAGAGCATAGGTTCCCAAACCTGGTCCTAGTGTACGCATTGTCCTGCACACTCTAATGTCTTCTCTGCGTCAGTCCCAATACATCCGACACAAATAATTAAGTAATAAACAGTTCTTCCTGATTTGAATTGGGTACAAGGGGAAACAGTCAAACGGACATGGCAGGTGGTTCTCCAGGTCCAGGTTTGGGAATCTGTAATCTTGGGAATGTGGGCTTGTGCTTCGAAACAAATTGTTCATCCAATCCAATTCATAATTTAACATTAGGTTGGACATGTGGCACATTTTAAATCGAGCTCAAAAACATAGGAAACTGATGTGTAAATACAAGGATGGAGAAAAATACCAAAATGAGAGTATGTGGACCATCACCTGACTATCACATTCATACGTGCTTTTTGAACATTGCATTCCCGATTTGCTGTTATAATAAGCTCCACTCTTCTGGGAAGGCTTTCCACCAGATTTTGGAGCGTGGCTGTGGGGATTCGCTCATTCAGCCACAAGAGCGTTAGTGATATCAGACACTGATGATGTATGAGGAGGTCTGGGGGTGCAGTCGGTGTTCCAGTTTATCCCAAAGGTGTTCCATGGGGGTTGAGGTCAGAGCTCTGTGCAGGACACTCGAGTTCTTCCACTCCAACCTTGGCTAAACATGTCTCCATGGAGCTCGCTTTGTGCATGGAGGCATTGTCAGGCTGGAACAGGTTTGGGCCTCTTAATTCCATTAGAGACTGATTAGGTGTCGGAGTGTATTTTTCTGTGGCATACAATTTCTGCATACTATTAAGTACAGTAGTGTGCCGTTTCGAAGAAATACTAGTCTTATAGTAGCCAGAACAGTAGGCTGTGAACAACAGTATGCTTAAAAATAGTATTAATAGCATGTTCAGTACGTTATTACCACTGCGAATCGTCGTGCTGCATCGTATGGAAATCATATGGAGACTAGTCGAGTTAGTCAGGAACTGGAGGGCAGGTGCGCATGTGTTAGCTCGCAGCTCCCCAGGCGCGCGCTCTGGCCATGGCACATCGCTGACGCGCTTCTGAGTCACCGTCATCTCAGCGTGTGTGCTGCTGCTCGCTCCCTGCCGACAGCGTGTCGCCTCTTGGCCGCGACTCGGCGCCACAGATCGGCCCGCAGACCGAAAGAGCTCACGTGCTTCTGCGGCACCGCGGGCGCAAACGTGTTTCATTGTTCTGTTGTTTGTGTGAAATTCTCCTCCTCCTCCTCCTCCTCCTCTTCCTCCTCCTCCTAGCGGCGCCTCGCCCCCACTTCACCGGACGCTTTGTGCTTTTCACAAAGAACTGACGGACAGCGCTAGTCTCTCCCAGTGGCCACACTTCATCCCACTGTGGGGTTTTAGGGCTTCACGCAAATACTAAGAGCTGTTATCCAGTTTAAAAATAAATGAGCCAGTGTTGTCTGATTAAACTAGTCCACTATGCTTTAACAACATAAAAATCTTATTTTCATTACTGCTTTTTTTTTTTTTTTTAGGGTTGGGGGTTGAAATCCCTGTGTGCGTGGACTCTACATGTTCTACCTGTGCTTCTGGGTTTTCCTCCGGGAACTCCAGTTTCAGTCCAAAGTCTTGCATTGTATCCTGACTGGCATTTCCAAAATGTCCATAGTGTGTGAAAGTGTGTGCGACTGTGCTCTGCGATGGGTTGGATGTCCCCTGCTTTGTGCCCCAGGCTCCCCCGTGCCCCTGTGTAGGATAAGCAGTATGGAAAAAGGATGGAAGAACGGACAGTCCAAACTTACTTCCCAAATCCGTCCGCATTATTTTCATGTTGAAAATGGTCTCATTCTGTCTGTGTAGAGTTCTCCTCATGTCTTCTGCGTTCTCCGGCTTTCCTACCATCTAGCCTACCAAAAACATACCTGTAGGTAGACTGGCAACTTTAAATTGCCCCTAGGTATGAATACATATGTGAATTTGTGTGCCCTGTGATGGACTGGCAGCCCATTTCGGGTGTGTCCCTGCCTTGCTTGCACCTAATCCAACACATAATCCAATTTATTGGATTATGTGAATGATGTAGGAGTATTTTAATATAATGCTAGTATCATATGATAGCTAGTATTCTAGCAGTACTAACATGAGCCACTATTGTTCATGCACCACAGAGGCAGGATTTACCAGTTGATCATTGCAAAAGATGCACATGTCTGGTGAGCTAAAGGATATCATCGCATTAGTGGTCATTTTTTTTTGCACGATATTTGACTTTAGAAACTTGAATTTAGGGCAACAAAGTTATTTGAACACTGTGAACCATGCGTGAAATGTTTTCTGAGAGAAATGCAATTAATCTTTAATTGGACTAAAATGCAACATTTTTAAGCAGGCTTCACATCAAAAACGAACCGGACCTCGTTAGTGGTGCACTTTATAAAAAAAAGAAAGTTTATAGGGTGTAATTTTGTCAGTTAAATATAATAAAGAAGTGCTTTTTTTCTAACAACACCAAGCCTGGCTTTCCACTCAGATAAATAACACGTTCACCTACACAAGAAAGCAGACTACTTGATCTTGTTTTGAACAAACTGAGACACACACACACACACACACACACACACACACACACACACACACACACACACACAAGCTAGCAGTCATTTGGGGTACTGCAGTTGAATGACTCCGAAATGTTAATATGGTCATAAGCCTTACTCCAGAATACCTGATTAGGGTCATGACAGACGCGTCACCTGAAATGTTAATGAGCTGAAATTGCGCACAGGAGGGACAGTTCCTGTCACACACTGGACAAATAGTATGGATCATCTGAATCTATAAGATCCCTCGACTATAACAAGACCGGCAAAGGGCACAGACTTCTACCCGGGTTGTGCCACAGTGCCGGACAAAAGAGATAATGACTTGTACTGAGCAGATTATCAACTAGATGAGGCATAATGAATCATTTGGCTTGTGCGCTGTTTTTTGTTTTTCTGTCTTTTGCCCCACCCATTCTGGCATAGACGTTACACAACTCCGGTTCATTAATATCTCTGTGTCACATTCGGTCTGTGTGCTGAAGAGATGTGATGAAACTCTACATAATGTTCCAGAGAACCTTACTGAATCAGTGTTTGTTAAATAAAAATCTACCTTTAAAAGAATAAATAAATAAATAAATAAATAAATACAATGTAATATTATCTGTGCTCTTTTAGTATTGTCAGCAAAAATACGTTATTTATTGTATTTCTTATCGCTTCAAGATGAGCACACTGCGGAAGCAACGGAAGGTATTCCTGTGATTTTCATCGTGGTTACTGAAAGATTCATAGCCGTTTCTAAGTAATATGCTTTATTATGAATAAATGAATACTAAGCTGTGGAAAGGTCAGAGGTTACATTTTTAAAATTCCTAGACAATGTTATTATGCTGGTACAAGACACTGTTCTCGCTTCTACACTTTTTCTCCATATGTTGCCTACACACACTGCATGGTAATGGAGTCAATAGTGTGCAGACAATTGTTTGCTCTGCTTTCTTCTATTCAATACTGCTCTGTTATCTTGTCTAAGTTGTAACTGTCCTGTGTATTCGTTTTCCTGCGTCTTATGTATTTATTATAGATTTTTACATCGGTCTCATACGGTCTTGTGTTTGGACTTGATGTAGTCTTGTGTACAGTGTTGTTGGAATATGTGTTGCAGCGTAGTCCTGAAAAGAAAAAAAAAAACCCTCAACAACAACCCCACTCCAAAGTGGGGGCGGTACGGTGGCTCAGTGGTTAGCACGTTCGCCTCGCACCTCCGGGTTCGAATCCCGTCTCCGCCCTGCGTGCGCCGAGCTCGCACGTTCTCCCAGTGCTTCAGGGGTTTCCTCCTGGTATTCTGGTTTCCTCCTGCAATCCAAAGACACGCGTTGTAGGCTGATTGGCATCTCTGAATTGTCCGTAGTGTGTGAATGTGTGTGTGATTGTGCCCTGCGATGGGTTGGCACCCCGTCCAAGGTGCCCACTGCCTTCCGCCTGAAGTCCCCTGTGATAGGCTCCAGGCTCCCCGTGACCCTGTGTAGGATAAGCAGAACAGAAAATAGATGGATGGGTGGATGGATTTCACTCCAAAATATTTACAGTTACATGGAGGATTTGCAGTAAAACCCACTTATATTGACTTAACTAGACAAAATTCCTCCAGATATTATGCTTTTGGAGATGGCTGATGGTTATTTGCATATTTTAGACATTACTTTACCAACGGTGACTCTAAGCTGATTATTTGTTTTTCCCTTTTCAATTTTAATCTTTTAATGTCTGTCAAGTTGTAATATTTAGAGAAATATATAGAAATGGATTGATAGCATGATTCTTAATTTCATTTTCCATGACGACTTGGTCGTCTTCACTCGTGGTGAGTTTATTTATTATTTTTTTGCCTTCCCTTTTTTCTTTTTTTTTTTTTTTTTTTTTTTTTTTACTTACTTGCTGTTTGCCCCCTCAGTTGACCCTCCATGTCTCCTACACTACAGCGCTTTTAAAAACTCATTATGCCTTGTCAAACACGCCAAGACTTCTCTCTGCTTTCAAACGTCAGATAAAAGGATAACCTTGAGCGTTAGCATGATGTGACTGCTCTCGCCTCCAATGGTTTAATTAAGTGGTTGTGTTCGCTAGAGACTGCAATCCCTCATACTCAAATCCTACCTAAATATCCGTTAATGCCTATGTGGATGATTCACACTTTGAGAAAGAAATGATACTTGAAGAGAAAGTGCTAGATGAAAGTCGCAGCCTCCCAGATGTACGTATTACTCGAAGTTTCTATTTCTATTATTAATCATTTGTACGTCAATGTTGTTTGACTTTATTTTTATTATTAACTTTTCAAATCTCAGTATTCTTTATACGTTAAGTCACCTGTGTACAGCACTCGGGGCCATGGAAGTTGTTTTTAAATGCATTATATTAATAAATAGGACTTTACTTGGAGTTGGAGTATCTTGTAATGATCACCTTTTTAAGTTACCTTTAAGTTAACTTAATTTACCTTAAGTACTTACCTTAAGTAATCTTAAGTTACCTAATGTAGGAGACCTTAAAACATTCATTTGGATCATTTGAGCTCTGTGTCACTGTTCTTTTTAGTTTAAAATCTATGATGTAATCATTTCAACAGTTATTATTTATACAATATTGTGAGCTAATTGTTTATCCACCAAATTGCCATAATGGGAAGAGTCATAAATATTTGCTCTATCAGCGTGCATTCATCCGTTCCATTTTCGACTCGGATGTAATGTCATCTAGAAATCGATCTTTCGTCCCCGTGACTCAACTACATGAGTAGATGATGGGACGTGCATGTCCAAACAGATTGCGGAGGTGATGTCATGAGTTCTTACGTCACTATGGAGCATATGGCCTCGCCTTTCTTCTCATGGAGGATCGGTATATCACGGTATGGAAATCACTTCCAGCACTGATCATATTGCCACGCAGAACAATTCTTCGACCTTCATTATTTCATTTGCAATTTCAAATAACGTTTCACCTGTAAACCATGTCAAAGAAAGCACAGACACAGAGCTGTATTTATACCTCACCGCTTCAAATACAAAGGGCAAGTGCCAGGTTAAGTAACAAATGAAACGTTCCTAAAAGCTTCATGCGGTACAAATACATCAGCCTGTAAAGCTGTCCTAAAGTGGAAAAAAAAAAAAAAAGACAAAAAATGTCATCTTTGGATTAATAGTGCGAAATAAGATAATGGCTAAGTTTTACAACGTCGTCCTTCGCAGCCAGGCTGTTGTTTGAAAGCTCATTTAAGCACTTTGCACACAGTGCTATGAGGCCAGGAGCTGTGGACTTGGTGATCAGTAAAGTCAAATCAATAATTCATGTTAAAGACCAGCTAATGCACATAGAGACAGAGAGCTTTCGCTGTGTGTCTCCGCCACATGAAATGAGCACTGGAAGAGAAAGAAAAGAACCCCCCCCCCCGCCCGAACAGACGAATGAATGACATCGGGACTGACAGGATGGCTCTGTGGTATACGGGGCTTGACTTGTAACAGGTTAAAGCTGTCCACACTCTGCCAGGATCCAGGATGCACAGGATTGCAGGGTCTGATTGAAATGAGATCACCTTTATTTGATTAATGTCCTATTCCCCTATCTAAGTCTGAAGAGGATGCTGCGTGACAAGGCAATATTTCAGAGACACTCACAAAGGAATTTATTTTTATCGACCCGAGGAGCACAAAGTCAACAAAGCCATGAGAAGTGGGAAGAGGGGACAAAATGAGCTTATTGGAGCCTTCACTCAGAAAAGTCTCCCACCTCATCCTAATATTGCTGTAATGCTTCAAAATCAATAGCGGGCCAAAAAAACAGGTCAAGTGTGCAATCTGTCCAGGAAATAACGCAGGCGAAGAGCAAGGAGTCATCGTGCGGGAATGAATTCTTACTCGGTCAGAGAACACCGGGTTAACGCGTTCCCCTCAGATCCGTCCCCTAGCCCTTTCGTCGTAGTGCTTCCTCAGCCCATCTCGAATGCCGGAAAAAGACAACGAGCTAATTATCTAATTAAAAGTGACTAAACTAAACTGTTTTGTTTTCTCAGCCCGCTACTCCCTAATCCTCCCTCAAGTCCAGGACGAAGCATGGAAGTACAGCACTCCACTGGCCATTAGCCCATAATGACCACTGAATAGCACAGGAAGTGTGCTTTCCAGTGACTGTGTCTCAGCAGGTCACAAGCCTAAACTGCCAGCAAGTGCCACTTACATAACATGCCATTCACCTGACATCGGTCTTACATAACACAGCGGATGATCGGATCTGAACCGATCGCGCTGAAGACGATTTCCGGGTGTAAATTTTCTACTTTACGGAACAAACGCTGTTTTCATTCCTAATGCTTCGCATCCTTGTCTCAATTGGGACTGACAGCTGCACACCATATGAATGAGATGCCCCGTCCAACGTTATCCCGAATACTGACGCACACCTACAGATGCGATCTGTTAGCTTGCTCTGGTTGGACGATTGTGCAGTCGTGCGAGAAAAGCAATCAGAGATTCCATGCTTAAGCAGAGAGAGGAAGGCATTGTACTTGTTGATTAAGAGAGAATAAAGCGTTCCCAGGGAAACGCAGATGAAACTATTGAAATGGTTCTGCTTGAGACCTTGGTCACTGTGAGGCTGCAGTGTAACACAATGCACGTTTTGCCTCGTTGTAGAGATAAAGACGGCATGAGTCAAGTACCCAGGCAATATTGAGTTGAAAGGCTCTCGTAAATATGACAAGACATGACATGCAAAAGATATGTGGATGGCATCTCATTTATGACTAAAAAGTCAGTGAATGGTACATTAGTCATTGCAGACCCTGAATTTGTTCATTATATGACTAAAGGAATACAAATAATAACTTGGTGAAAATGAACACGAGACCTGTAGTTGTAATTTTTCAACGTAATGTGCCTATATAATAGGTTATTTCAAATGACAGTAGCCGCCATGTTGCTTCTTAACGTGTTCACTGGAATGCAAACTATTTTTGATACTTCACCCATACTTTGGCATGGAATGTATGTAAAAGTGTCCAGATACCAGCTTTGTTTTGGTGAATCTGGAATTGTACTTCCTTGGGGAAAAAAAAAAAAAACCCAAACAATATAGGAACTATTTGTTAGGTGATAAACAGCGTGGAATCCCATAGCCACACAAGCCTAGGATTTTTTTTTTTCTTTTTTTAGGAATTTGCAATGAAAGGCACTGTCTAGATTGGTGTAAAACTCACGCTGTTGGACATGGAGTGCTGGAAAGGCATTAACTGGGGTCAGGAATAACGGACGCTGTGAACGATGGCAAGCTGGAAGTGTGTTTGTTTGGTGTATTGTTAGAGAACGCAACCTGCCTCAATGTGTATTTCCAGCTATAAGGGAAAGCGGAGGTAATAATGCTCTAGTGCTTTCATTAACCCTCACCTGCTCCAGTTAAAACATCACACTCCAGCATGGAACGACATTGTACAATGCTCTAAACAATAGAGGCTGTTACAAAACATCTGTACAGAAATCTAGATCTAGACCCTTAACGAGCAAGCCCTGGGAAAATGTTTGCTCAGGGCAGAATGAAAAAACTGACCCGGACTTCCTTTAGCCTTGACCTCAGCCACATGGGATGTATTGGGATGCCATTTGTTAGGCATATCTAATATCACTAACGTTCTTGATGTTCAGATCCTCATGGACATATAATATCGCTACAGTACACTATTTTATTTTATTAGTATTATTATTTTTTACTGAAACCTACCGTAGTTTAGTTTCCGTCACACTACACAACCAACCTTCTGTTTCTGTGCCATCATAGAAAAGCCCGAGGTTAAACTACGAGAGTATATTTCACCTTATATGAGCTGGCTTCAAGCATTTAGTGCGCTGCCTTGCAGAAATTGGCATGGCATTTTCATTTCACCTCAGGGTGACATCTACGTAATGGGAAACCATCGCAGCGCTATCGAGGAAACGGAATGGATTTCAATCTCCGATGCACGCACTGATATGCAAAATCTGTGAAATGATCAGCCAGACAGATACTTCTGTTAAATGAATGCCACCGCTGCCTCAGAATAGCTCAATTTCTACAAGTAAAACAAAACAAAACAAATGATTTTAAAGAAGGGATACATATTTGTTGAAAGGCTTATTTGGCTAAAATTGAAACACTCCTGGGTCATTTCCATTCTGCGGCCTACACAGTCTGCCTATACAACATTTCTGAAGTAATTAAGGGTTATCATCTCAGAAAAGTGCTAATTTATCATTTTAATAGATGAGCTCGTTAGAACAAGTCCAAAACTAATTACAGTTTATTGAATCTTCCGAGTTTTTGACACTAGATAGGCGCATGTCTGGCATTTTGACTCAGTGTTCGAGGAAGTTACAGGTTAATGCCTGTTGCTCGTGCTATTATTTTTCTCACCTTGTACCAGCTGCGTACCAAAAACAGTTGCGTCTGAAAAAGCACGTTTATCATTACTTTCAGAGAATAATCAATCATAGCATGATTGTTTTAACTATATGAACTCATTTTCCACATCGGTTTCTCCCAGGATGAGCCAGCACAAGTCACTTTCATGCGATTAAAAATGGAGATGCGATTAAACGTGTATCCTAGAGGTTTTCATTTTCTCTCTACGCCTTGGATAAAAAAATAAAAAAATAAAAAAAAACAAAATCACTCTTATTGCTGTTTCCATTCTGCCAATGCAGGCTGTCACAAGGAAATATTTCCCTGGAGAGTGAGCGAATACAGGCTTTTGGTAAGTTTTATTAAACAAATAAAATAGCTGCCTCTAATTACCTGGTACTCCGATGATTTAGGGTATAGAAATGAAACCAAACGACAGCAATTCTGTGAAATTAGAGTGAAATCCTTTTTGCAATATTAAAAATCAGTCTGAAAATTCGCTCTTTTTGCGAATACGGCCCAAAATATTCCAGACGAGAGCGCTAAAGAAGCTAAGATTTAGGTCTTAAGCGTTTATTTAAACCTGTCATTAGCAGGTAATCACAGACGGCGCGAGAGAAGGTTTATTGTCTGTGTTCTTTATCATTTTGAGATGAGTTTCAGTGTGGTATTAAATAAGCTTACATCAAGTATGATAAATGCCTTGTCAGAAGAAGTTATGAGAAAGTCTGGCCACAGGAGATCACATTCGTCTCGGGTTCTTTCACAAGTTGATTAACCACCTTCAGTCATGTATTATCCACAGGAGGCATGAAGGAGTAACTCATTAGGAAGGAGTGCAGCACGTCTGAAAGATTGTCTGTCTGTTGCTCACAACTAACAAGATTCAACATCAGAGGAGTGTTTGCTACAGAACCTGTTGATGCAAAAAAATCTATTTGTTGTAGTTTAGCTTATGATGCCATTATTTTTTTTTTTGCAGTAGACCTAAAGAGACAATTACGAAGTGCGATCTAAGAAGGGCGGCCTGCTGTCCATTACATAGCATCATGATATTTACAGAAACTGCAGCCTACGTTCACGTTTATTCATCCGTCAGTCCGTCCAGGATTTGCGATTTTGCAATTAACGCAAAATCAAGGAAACTCCAATAATATTCGGAGGGGCTTGCAATTGATCACAAATTACCGTAGATTTTTTTTTTTTAGAAGAGTTGCGCCAAGACACGTCATGTGACGTCATGAGTACAGCTAAAATGTACGGTCTCATTTACCAATAAACGTCACTGTGAAAGACAATTTCATGCAAATTTTTGAACAAAAAACTCACCGAATGTTGATTGGATTTGTGAGATGTTTTTAATGCAAAGTAAGACAGTATTAGCTACAAGCATCGACATGTCGAGGAGATGCAAGGAAGCAGGTGCAAGATAGTTGTAGGAAAAAAAAAAAAACTGAACACAATGCTAAAAATAAATGATAGTACTTAAAATGACTAAACTTGTAATCTAGGACTTCCAGAGTTAAAAATATAAGGCTTATCTTTTGGCATCTGTCATATCTCAGCAAACCAGCGACTCCATTTCCCAGAATGCACCGTTATCTACAAACATGGCCGACGACGACTACGACTCCCAAACGAACACACAGACACGTTCGCCTTCTCCGGAATACTAATCAGACACACCTAATTCACACACTTTCTCAGATTTTTTTGGAAAATTTTGTGGAACCAGGCCCAACAGCACCAATGGGTGTACAAAAAAAAATACACAGAATAAAGTGCATTTTTGGCTAATGTTTTTCACCCGCATCCCTAACACATCATTATCGATGATTATATTAAATATAACGCATTGATCAACCCTAATAGCTTCATTATCATTTCATTTCCTATCACGACCAGCCATCAGTGAATAGAGAAATACGAAACCGTACGATATACTGATTTATATTAAAAAGGACGTGGCAATAGGGAACACACGGACTAAAACACACACACACTTACTGTAGGTTTTCAAAAGTCTTCTGAAGTTCGGAGGAAATCTGCAATGGGTACAAATTTTGGCAGTTCATTTTATCATTACGGGAGAAAAAAATGCATTGGTGGTCTGACCAGGTGTGCAGGCCAGAGACTTGTATCTGAGCATTGTGGTGCAGAAAGTGACCACCTTTTCTTTAGGGAATACAAAAAAAATGCCTTTGAAACAGTTTCGAACACAAAATATTAAAGAGTTGCTAGGTTTCATATTCTGGCATAGCTTGTAATTTTAAAATGTATGAAGCGGCCCCTCTGGCAAGTCTTCATACAAAATGTAATAATTCCACACGTCGCAGACGGTATTAAATTACTACTCAACTAGACCACAATGTACATATAAATACCCTACATATAAAATGTCTCTTTGCATTATTTTCATAATTATATTTTGCATTGCAGTCTTATATATATATATTTTTATTATTGAGTAAATACTGAATTAAAGTACAAAAATGCACCTAAAGATCACATTTCCCTCCATACATGTTGCTAAGCAATGTACACAGCAGTTGTGGTATGCTTGCTCTCATATTAAAATGAGGTAAACGCAATGTTTATGTTTTTCAATGTTAGACATTGCTCATTTGTAGTAGCTATTATTCAGTACAATCGTATACATGCTTTGTATTTTTAAAAAATAGCATTGAATAATACCTCGCGGTGGTGTTTTACTACGTGCAGCCACTTCCCCATGCCTCAAATCCTCTAACTTTCTCATCTTCTTTCACGGTACAGTTGCCAAGGAAACAGAAGGAAACTTCACGACACAGTAATCATCTTGTTCAAACCTGACATTAAAACACTGAAATGAAGAGTGTTAAAAATGAGCATAGAAGGTATAGATTAGTTCAAATCTTGCCAGGAGGATGATACATGAGCAAATGGTGAACGTGGACGATTTTGAGAGACCCCAAAATATCACAGTTCAGTCGATTGATGTGACAACCGTCACGTCATGTCTTGGCAAAACAAAAACGGTGATTGTGTACAAGTTTAAACATCTTACACCTACTTTAAAATGTAATATGGTGGCGTGTCATTTGCGACTGTTTTGCAGCTGATCTACAGGGACTGTTTCGAAGATCATAATTTCTGTTCCCATGCTATCACAGCTCAAAACCTGGTTACCTCTGCCAGGAGGTTAGGTCTTGGCCATACAAGTAAACTAAATGATCTCTGAAGTTATACATGACTGTAGTTAATTAGTTCCAGCAAATTAACACAGAAATGGTTGCAATGTGTTGCAAAGGCAACCACAGTCTCTGGATTTTAGTACATAGTGGGCAGTACACATTTTCACACCTAAGAACAATAAGAAAACAAATGTTCTTCTATCTTATTAGACATTACAGTAAGAGGCTTATATATATATATATATATATATATATATATATATATATATATATATATATATATATATATATATATAATGCATATACATATATACAAACAAGCATACATACATACACCCACACACCCACACAAGGGGGCAACAGGTCATTTAGCTGCAGCTGGAAACACATTTATTACCTAGAGGAGATGGAATTCAAATGTAGGAGCTGTAATTATTTCCTCTAATCTTCCAGTCGACTTCGTTCCCCATACAGTGGCCCATCTGGGACTGGCTGCAGAGACTGTGTGTGTGTTTCCTGTGTGTTTGTGCTAGCGGATGGAAATGATTCATTCAAAATGTTCAGCATTTACTTTGCAATTAATGGGACATACTTCCTATAACATACTTCCGTGGTAAATAAGATGAGATATTTGTTTGCTCACACAAACCATTAACGATTCATCGATTTAACCCATCACTGGATCCTTGTATTTCATGTAATCAATTCTACATTATACGTTAAGCAATTCTGGGAATTTATCATAAGTTGCGACTAGTTCTAATTTATCGTGCGGTCTCTTTTGTTGAATGGTGCTCTTTTAATGTTTAGAAGCGTCTGTGTGATACAGCTGATCTCTCAGGTAGGCCACTCACCATATAGTATTGTAGAAGTGGTGTGTGGGACGCGTCTGACCTCAGATGCTGAACGCTATCTTGAGAACAGAGGAGTGCCACTGGTGAGGATGATGCAAATGGAAGCTGAGCAGTGTGTGAGGCACTACAAGGGAAGAAGAGGGACGGGGCTGTCTGTCATGCCTGCAGACAGAATGACAATCAGGCTGACACAGCCCTGAGAAGTGCTGTCATGCTCGTCATTTTTATTGAGCCGTTCGGAGCTGAGACTTATGCAGCTCTCTTCCTGCTGTCCAAATAAGGACAACAGCAAATAAAGCGAGCAGATTTTGAATGACATCAAAAGAAAAACACATCATGTACACATATATACTCTGGACTTCATAGTCATTATATATATATATATGAGGTCTAGCGATAATTAACAGAGTATACGTTGCTCAAAGTGAGACATTTTAGCAGGAAAGGATCTGATTAAATTCTCTGCATTTGCCTTAAACAAACTACTTACTACATATACACCCATGCAACTCTCTTGAGCCTGGTGGTTGAAACTCATTTAGAGTTATGTTTCTTATAATCACCTGCAAGAAACATCCATCCATCCATCTTCTATACCGCTTATCCTTTTCAGGGTCACGGGGAACCTGGAGCCTACCCCAGGGAGCATCGGGCACAAAGCGGGGTACACCCTGGACGGGGTGCCAGTCCATCACAGGGCAGCAAGAAACATATTATTTATTATTATTGTTGCATATTACATACATATTATTATTTCGTTCCTGACCCCTTCTGCTCTCCGGACCTGCCTGATCCATCCTGATGCCTTACTTACTGGTTGAAGTTCTCATCACTTGGAAATCACTCGCAGTTGCCGAGGATGGCCCCACATGGGTTCCCTTTTGAGTCTGGTTCCTCTCAAGGTTTCTTCCTCATATCGTCTCGGGGAGTTTTTCTTCGCCACCGTCGCCTCTGGCTTGCTCATTGTGGATAAATGTAAAATTTATACATTTTAAAATTTATATCCTGAATTCATATATGTCTGTAAAGCTGCTTTGTGACCATGTTCATTGTTAAAAGTGCTATACAAATTGAATTGAATTGAATTAAACATACCTGGCCTCTTTGTGTGGAGGGCAGGACATTAGCTAAGGCTCTCGTTAGATTAAATTAGATTAGATTAGATTAGAACGTTGACCCTTGCGCTCATGGCAAGTCAGATGTGACTGCATGTTTTTATTGATACTTTTTTCCTCGGCTATCCCAGAGGTAACACGGAGTAAGCGACATTTCCTATTCATAAGATTAGCACAATAAAAATGCAAACGAGCGCCCCATTATCCTGTGGATGATCCTGATTTAATTTAAAAAAAAATAATAATTTCCAATAATCAGAGCTAAGTCCACCCTGACTTGACCGCATTCCCACTGGCATAGGAACTGGGGGTGTTTCGTTAAAGATCAGAATGTTCTCTCTGCTTCAGCAGGACTACTGCAATGTTTACTCACTCCAACCCATCAATCTTTACTGCTGAGAACAGATCAGCAGTGGAGTGGACAACACTGAGGTAAAAAGTAAGACAGGAAGATTGACTTAAAGGGTCAAGAAACCTCCCTCTTTCAGCTCTAGTCTACCTCTCTGTGTTTTTGAAAATTGCAGTTTAAGTGGGCGTGGATGGCTGTGAGAAGAATTGAGGGGGAGTGGGCGTGGCAGGGAAAGGCAGGAGACGAAGAGGGGGGCGAGCCTTCACACCACTCCAAAAAAAAGATGGATAGTGACAAAGTTTGCAGATGAGGCAGAGGACTTCTCTCCTTCTGAAACCCCAGGGCTAAATGGAGACACAGTAGATAGCAGTGCAGGTCCTACGCCCTGTCTATTTGAATCATTAGCCCCTGGCGTGACTATGGAGGAAAACATAACACAACCACAGGCAGTGCGGATGAGAGAAATGTTGGAATGCTGTTTCGCTAATAGACTCGAGCTTTTCACAAATAAAAAAGGCCAAAATATTCCCTTCAACACGGACTCTCGTTGCTTAATTTTACACACGAGCTTTAATATTACATTATATATTGTATGTACAGTTTTTATGATATATTTTATTATTGTTTTCCTCGAGTCGGAGGCAGCGCGGATGAGAGAAATGTTGGAATGCTAGTTAGCTAATAGACTCGAGCTTTTCACGAGTAAAAGGTGAAGGCTCTTTCCTTCAACACGGACACTCGTTGTATAGTTTTGCACGCGACGGCCTGCGGAGATTTAAGCGGTTTAATTAGCTCAAAAGGCAAGCAAAACTCTCCTGGTTAAAATTAGACACACACCTCATTTGAAGGGATAGAAAAGTCCTCGGGACTGAGTACAGCATCATCGTGTAGATGCAAACTGCTTTCACGAGCAAGTCCGGAGTCCACCTTTCTCCAATTTTCATAGCTCTCCCGAATAATCACACTCGAACTCTTACACCACTGAAACAAACACTCGCGACCCATTTGAACGCCTCTCTCATCTACTACATCTGTAGGAAAGCACCACGTGCTGTCACGAATAATTAAGAGACAGCATCTTCTCATAGGATAAGAACACGTCAGATCATGAATAATTATGAGACAAGTCATCGAAGTACTATAGTACAGTGCCACGTCACTGCCCGTGACCGAGATTTTAAACCAGGAAGACGAAAATAGCGGAAAAAAGCTCAAAATTAACCAGCTTTCTCCTACAATTAAAACGAACAGGTGCTAAGATTGTCTTTTATGATGCGTGCTACGCATACCTCTGTTAAAATCTCAGAAAACGTAGTTTAGTGTTTCATGACACTTTAAAGGTGAAACGAGCATGTGGCAACCACATTGATATCAATTTAAACTTAAAGTAAAGTTAAAAGACATACCCTATATTTAATCTTGTTTTTATGACTGGCCTTTTATGCAATTGATAATCTTTTACAAAAAAAAAAAAACATCAAATTTATTTTGTACTACTCTGAAACAAGCCAATTTCGCCTTTCTGGCAAATAATAGCTGTAAGTTCAACATTCATCTTTTCAGAAGTGTTCGTCCAAAAAAGGAGAGCTGCAATTATTGCACTCAAATGTAGCTTGATTTAACACAATATGCACTATATTCAATTTCATCAAATATATTCCTCATGGATATGATATCGATTTTAGATTTAATATCTGAGAGCAGAAAAACATGAGGACTTTTAAATTAAATTTCTTGAAGGTGATCTCCGCGCATGTTGTCATCCCTGTGGACAATAAAATGTCAATCTTGACATAATCATAAATCAAGTTAATTCGATATACTGAACCCAATAAATAGATCTCCTTTACATTTATTCTTATTTTATTGCAATGAAAAAAGGAACTGAAGATGTTTGGCATAATGGATGTAGAACTCTATTAACTCTATAACAAGTCCCAAACATGCATTTTAATGAATAGGGAGAGAAAATAGCCAAATAGATATACGTCGAATGTATACAAAACACCGCCCATGTATATTCCACTTGCTCCTATTGTTTATTCAGCTAGGCCCTACTAGTAAAAATGTGAAGAAAAACACAACACAAACTGCAGCTTTATTACCAGCGATTGACATATATTTAAATCCTAGATTTAAAATGAAAACGTCAGATTTTGATCAGAGGAGATGTTTAAAACATCCAAAAAACTGAGTAACCAACTTACGATCCAGTGGGCGTTACAAACAAGTTAGCCCAAGCTAACGAAGATAGCGGTGCTTTTTTAAATGTCATGTAAACTGGACTGTTATCGCACGTTTTTGCATTTTCTTGTGTACAGTAATGGTTTTATGGATAAATATACTGATACAAACCTTGTTTCTCCTAATAAATGTAACAGTCTGTCCATGTGAAAACCGCTACAGACGAATTCTGACAGTCCGCAATGAGTTGATTTGACCCAAGGAGCTGGGCTGAGGCGTCGGGGTGGGAGAGGGGAGGGGTGCATTGATTAAAATATCAGTGAAAATGACCAGCCACTAACCCAATGGTTGAGTTACACAAAACTACCCCAAAACTATCAAAGACTGAGAAAACAACCCAATTCAATGAACCAAAAGGCTCAACCCAGCATTTGGGTAGAAATAATAACCCACCATTATTTAGAGTGTGGACAAATATCATTTATTTTGCCCTGAATGGAAACTACAGATGCATTTGAAATGAATATTCAGCCTGTAGACCTGCAAACAATGATTTAACCGGTGAAAACTATGTTTGTTAATAATAGACATTTTGCTGGATTAATTGCCTGCATTAAGAGAATATAATGTGCTTGTGCACATTATATTCAAATATGAATGTTTAAATGATGTTTTAAATTCCACTTTATGGTCAAGAAATTTACACTCCTAGATCTCCTGAACTCTCCTATAATTAAAATGTTAAGGCCTTTTTTTCCCAGCTTAAATGCCAAGGAAAAAAAAAAAGAAGACAGTTTCTCATATGCTCCTACCTTAAACCTTATTTACAGCTCAATCTGTTTCCTAGTTATCTACTACATTGCTGGTGAAAAATAATCTTGCTTTCACCCAAAGGGAATCATTGCTCGGAAGTGCAAACTTTCAATTATTTGAATTAGGTGTTCTTAATAGTCGCATGTGGTTTAGAATTGAGCTCATCGAGAAGACTCGATTTAAGTGCAGACCCCATTATTCATCTCTCACATTATTCCACAACCCCACGATTCCCTAGGGTCAGGTGTTTTTTTAATCACTCCAGCTCTAAAATCTTGTCTCACCGAAGAGAGCAGTAAGTGCATAGTATCTGCATTTATTCTGTCAAGACTTACCTGCTTATGGAGTCAGTGGAGTGAAAAGTGTCTATGGTTCTGTGCACTCTCAGTCACATCTAGTCCAATCTACCACCCACGTGCGAGGAGCTATTGCACTTCCTCCCTCCCTGTCCACAAGTGAAACACAAATCCATACCATCCTCATGACGTAGACAAAGCACTGTTTTATTTGTTGTCTCTCTTCTCTCTCTTTCTCTCCTTGAGCCCCCACAATCATTAGGAATATTCTTAAAAAAGAGGCGAGTGACATTTTAACAGTCATCACAAAGAGGAATGAGTTTCATTAGATGCAATTTTCCCCTGTGAGAGTATTTCAGCTGTGCCACTATTGTGTCAGGCAGAAGGCAGCAGGAAATTTACATAGAACTGTTGCTTGCAGAAGGGCCCAAGGCCACAGTACATAAAAAAGCTAGCCATCTATGGAGAATCTTTCATAATCAGTCATAATCCTATCAGTAGACTAGCAGGGCGTTAAACTAATCCTGTCACAGCTTCAAAGATATTCGGCTGTTCGGTCATCTCCTTCGACTGTGCTGATGCAAAGTGTAAGATGTTCACAGGTTAAAAAAACACTAAAACATCTGGCAAAACCTGGTAGATGTTGCTGCAGTTGAATTCTGCTAATCAGCCAAAGAGGATGAAAAACAGCTTTTGTCCAATATTTTGCCATATCATAACTTTACACCGTTACTTTAAGTCAAAATCAATATATTTCACCAAATCCAACGTAGATTTGTTTTTAAACGTTCTGCAAAGACTTGCTAGCTAACTGTGCTTTATTTGTTCAGTGTTCTTGATTACAGTAAAAATAATCATAAGTCTAATAAATGCATTTTGTAAATAGTTTAAACTTGCAAACGATCTCTTAGGCACGTGTACAAACGTAGAGGTAGCAGCGGAAAGATTTGTACTGTTTGGATACTAACAGAACAAAACTTAATTAATCAGCAATTATTTCTACGTAAACGTGTACAGTGTATCAGTTGCCACGACGATGACGTGGCTTGACATTTACCTCGGGATATGAAACTAGAGAAGCTGATATGGACAATGCTTATGATCATAGTGATTACTCGTTTTCCTTCATAAACTAATAACCTCTGATAAAGTGTCACAAATCTTCCATAAATAGTTTAGCTTACAAATATAGAGGTAGGTGGGAGTCTGCTTACAATTGCCTTTCATCTCAGGATAATATTAAATCAGGTTAAGATAATTACAAATGAGAATATAGGGATGACATAAGAGTAATTGAGGACTCTAAATCTAATTTATAATGTAAATTTAATGGAATCTAATAATATATCAAGTTTAACTGGCCCTTCTAAAAATAAAAAAGAATTCAATTATTTTTAAGCATGGAATGACTGTTTGATGGGCGGGACTTCTGATGATGCCTGTTAGTATGTAGGCTATGAATACAGGTGGGTATAAAAGTAGACATTGATTTATGGGTGTCTTTTATAATATTTCATTATATGTTAGATGAAATGCTAATTTAATCTATACTGTACACAGACGTTGCTTTTATGCAGTGTGCTGCTGCCTTTCAGTGGAATGGAATCTACAAAAAGCATTTTTATCCCTTTTCTCCATTGGTGTAACCAGATGATAAATTGCTATAACTTTGTGATTAAGATCAAAAGAGAAACATTTCAAGTCAACAAAATCTGAAGACACAATGCAGGCCATGTTGGAGAACCCACTGCACAACCCATAAAAATAAGAAACGGTTTGTACCAGATCAGAACATGAACACATATTCAAGGCACAATTCATCGGAAAGTGCCAAGAGATCAGATACAAGACACTGTATCTGAAAATACATATTCACTTTCATTGTCAGTTATTTGTTGACCACCACCAAACAAAAGTTCTCCAACAATGGAGCGATACCCATGCAAACTGGCTAACTGGATTGTAGAATTTCAGTTTCCACTTCAGGAACAAGCATTCTGAGTGAACAAACACAGTTGGTTTGATCAAGATGAATTTGCACATCTCTGTGGGATATAGGGGATTTCTTTGCTTCATCGGCAGGTTGCTGTACACTTCCATTGGGGTTAGCTTTGAATGTTCACAAAGTCATTTTAGAGCCTCTGCAATGTTCGTGTTTGTGCATACTTCTGGATAATTGGCTGCTGGGTGGACAGTCCCAACAGCAGGTGTTTAACCAGACAACTGTCCTGATTGCTCAGATGGAAGTGCTAGGACTAAAAGGCAATCACAAAAACAATCACTTGATAGATTCCTGACACGTGACTGAAAAAAGATTTTTAGTATAAGAAAGGTTTCAAAACGATTCTCAACGTCAGAATATTTGTTACGCCCTCGCAGGCAGATGGCACTGCGGCACGGCTATAGAGAGGGCGCGTGCACGAGACTGAACTGTTGCAGATGGACACGCGCCTTTGTTTTGGTTTTGGTTCTCCTCTTGTTTAAGCATTGGTTGATGTTCGAGGGTGTGTCTTGATTTACCCCAGCTGTCTGTGTTTTAGTTTGATTGTGTTAGCTATTTAAGCCCTCGTGTTGTGTCGTACGTCGCGCAGTATTGTTCGAACCTCTGAACGTAATGGTGAATACGTTACGCATGCTAAGCGGTCTTGTCTTCGTGTCCTGCTCTCGTTCTATGCCTCGACTTTAGTTCCATGTTTAGCCTCGTTAATCTTGTCCAGTGTAGACCGCGTGTCCTGTGTTTTGATTGCTGTTTTGGAAATAAAGACGTTGATCTGCACCTGCTTCTGCTTCCAGTCCCGTTTCGTAACAATATTAACATCCGAGAAATGAAATATGTGTGACTCGCACCGAAACATTTTAAGGAACACCTAACAATTTGTGAAGTGAACAGATGAATACCTGTCTGACTGCCTATGTCACTGAATCAAGTGACGAGTGACCAAATCTGGTACGAATATCTGCTGTTAACATTCATGGGACAGACTGTGTAACCAATGTTGATAGCCCCATTCTGTCTGAAGAGGCCATTGTTCTGCATTTTAATATGAATGAATGGCCCTTCATGCCTGCTACCAATCAAACTACAGTCCCAGACAAAAAAACTATCTGTGCCACAGTAGACCACAAACCGTGAGATTATTGGTCTGCCCCAGGGAGTGACCCCCCTCATACTGTCATATTCACAAAATTCAGAAATATGGTGGAAAAAGAAGAGTTTTCTTAAACTGAAGTATGCATGTATCTCAACCACAGGTAAAGTTTACTCTGGTTACCCTAAAAAGTGAAAAGAATAATTCCAATTGTGGTGCATATTTGTGAGAGCTGGTATATGATTGCAAACTGAATTGATTTGGACTTTTGTTCTGGCACATAGCCAACAACTTGATCAACACCTGATATTCACTGTGTGAGAAAAGCATGCTTAGCTAGCATCATGTTTAGACACCTTTAGGCAGACTGACTGTTAAATTACCACACTGTTTGTTAACTTGGCTGCTTACTAGAGCAGTCTACCAATAGATACCCAGGGTTGGGGGGGTTACTTCAAAAATGTATTCCTTTTCAATTACAAATTACTTTCGTAACTTTTGTAATCGGATTACTTTTGGATTATTTTAGTGTCACATTTGGAAATAAAGTCAAGAGAAAAGCGATATGATCTAAAATACTTTTATTTAGAGCTTAAAAACATGCTCAATGTTTGGATTTGTTTGAAGAAAATAAATAAATGAATGAATAAAAGATCACTGTCCCTGATGTGGGTAACATTACATCACAAAAGGTTAGTCAGTAAATAAAACCGTCTGCATCATGTTTGTGAAATTTATTTAAGGTTTCTTAAAATACAGATATTAAATTATGTTGTAGGCTGAAACTGCCTATAATTTTATAACTTATGTTATAGGCAAAACTGATTTGGGGTCAGTTTTGGCCAAATCCCAATTTATTTTTTTTGTCCTGGTGGATTTCCCCACTCCTCCACACATAGATTAACCAGGAAGCATTATTATTATGTGATACTCTGTATGCTTTTTCAATGTGTTTGTTGTTAAATATCGACTTAGCATTTTCTCTGGAATTCTAGAAGCCCTACTCCACTTTTATGTAAAATGTTATCAATGGTTAAAAATGCACACAAAACGTTTGGTTCTCTACATTGGGTGGATTTAGTATGAGCAAGTATAACATTTAGATGTTATTGTTTTTGGAAATACTGTTCTCAAAGGACAATATGCAAATCAGGTTCTTATATAGCAAATCATTTCAGAGTACCTTGTTGTAATTAATGGAAGAAGCTTGGATTGCAAAAATTACTACTTCAAAGGGTGATTAATTGCCCCCTGGAAAACCCTCATTTGGCTTTTCGAATGCGTCAGGCACCATATAATGTATTATTGCAATCCACCAGTAAATAAAGAGCCTTAAAGTGACACAAATACAATAAATTGCAAAAAAATCTCATTATTGATTGCTCTGTAGAAGTGGTTTTAATGTTGGTTAATTGCTGGAAATATACCACATCTCTGAAATTCTTTTCACTGCCTTAAAACAATGCATTTCAGCCAGCTGTCATAGTAGGTAAAAACTGTTTATATAATGTCTGGTTTTGGTTTTCCTAAATGAGATATATCACAAAGGTCATCATATGCTGGCAGACCAAGAATTATTCTCTCCAAGTTAAATATTATCTCAGCGCTGCAGCACTTTCGAGATTCCAGACACCGTCTCACTAAGTGTTCATTAGTGTGATATGTGGGATGAGTAAGAATGGGCTTTTTTGTCAGACTCAACAGGTCATAACAAGTGGTTATTAGTGCGTAATTCCCCTTCTTTATAAAATTACATTAGTTGCCCAAGGCTGTTTCTGGATAAGTGGAACTTACATCAAATATGTAGCTGCATGCCTTGAGCAATTTCATAACAATGATTAGACATCAATATGTTTAATATTCATGGTTGTTCTGTTGTTTTTGCACATTCAAATCAGGCTTTGCTCATTCATGGAAATGTGCTTAGCCATTTGTGCAGGAGGAGTAAAAGTCATCCTGTTTGTCCAAATGTAGCCTCCAGAGAGGGAGGCTGTGTGTGGGTCTTTCGAATACTTTCATGGCTGTCTGCTTTTCCATTAAAACGGAAATCCCACAAGCATACAAAAAGACAACAATGTGGGCATCCTAATTAGAGCTATCATCTGCTTGACAGGCACTAGAACTGTGAGATGGAGCATGTGGCATCATCAGTGTCTGATGTGTTACACTTCCCCCAGTGCAAAACACTCATCTTTGCTAATTGTTAATGATAAGTATAGCCTATACAAAACAAACAAACAAAAACAACAACTCAGGTAAAGCACGAGGTGTTTAATTTATTTATTAATATACAGCTCCAGGGTTCATCGTTCAAAACTGGGCTCAGTTTATTGTCTGTAAAGTTATCCAGATTTGCTGTTTTAATTGTGAATGTGTGTTAAATGTGAATGTGTTAAATGTGAACGTATCCATTCATTCTTTTTCTGTATCGCTTATCCTACACAGGGTCACGGGGAGCCTGGAGCCTATCCCAGGGAACTCAGGGCACGTAATGGGGGACACCCTAGATGGGGTGCCAACCCATCACAGGGCACAATCAGACACACACACCCACACTGTAAAAAATTAACCGTAAATTTACAGTAAAATACTGGCAGCAGTGGTTCCAGCCATTTACCGTGATTTTCTGTGCCATTTACCATAAATTCTCATTATACAGAACACAAACAAAGATTTTTTTTAGAAAGATATCCAAGATGCACACTATGCAAATCAAACATTTTACTTATTGATTTGTTTCTTACATACACTACCGGTCAACAGTTTTAGAACACCATCATTTTTCCAGTTTTTATTGAAATTTAAGCAGTTCAAGTCTAGTGAATAACTTGAAATGGTACAAAGGTAAGTGGTAAACTGCCAGAGGTTAAAAAAAAAAAACATTTAGGTTACCAAAAATGGAAAAATAAAGTACATTTCAGAGTTATATACAAGGTTATATACAAACTTACAGCTGTTCTGCAGCAATGGAAGTAAAGTAAGCCTTGAAAGTTGATGCTAACAATTAGGTACAGGTTTCCCAATTTTGTTGATTACTTACAAACTCTCGTTCTGTATAAAAGCAGTGTTGGAACAGACTTACTACACCCTCGTAAACATTATTTGGACAGTATTGTACTGCAGGAAGTAGTATATTGCTCTCATAATGGCGAGAAAAGGGCAATTAACAAAGATAGACAGACCGACCATTATAACCCTTAAAAGAGTAGGTCTTTCCTTTAGAGAAATTGCAAAGAAAGCCAAGGTGTCAGTGAGTACAGTTTCCTACACCATCAATAGGCACTTGGAAACTGGAGGAAGCTCTGACAGGAAGAGGTCTGGCAGACCCAAAGCCACAAAAGAATCAGAAGACTGATTTTCCTGAGAGTCAACAGCGTACATGACAGGCGGCTCACAGGACAACAGCTTCAAGCACAGCTTAACACTGGTCGAAGTAAGCAAGTCTCAGTTTCAATTGTGAAGAGAAGACTTCAAGCTGCAGGTTTGACAGGTCGAGTGGCAGTAAGAAAGCCATTGCTAAGATGGTAAAGATGGGCTACTGAAGACTGGAAGAAGGTCTTATGGACCGATTAATCAAAATTTGAAATCTTCGGTTCATAACGCAGGGTTTTTGTACGCAGTCGAGTAGGTGAAAGGATGGTTCCTCAGTGTGTGACACCAACTGTCAAACATAGAGGAGGAAGCATGATGGTCTGGGGCTCTGGACCCGGTAACCCTTTTCTACGGTAGACAGAACCCATGGAGACACATTTGGCAGTAGTTCCCACGCTGCCAAATGGTCTTTTAGTGATGTTAACTTTTCCACTTTCTATTGGAGTGAAAACATCAGATTTTCGTTGCCCTGTGACAGCTCACTGACCAGAGGACACTGAAAACTTGGGACAGCCTTGGCTAGGGGAGGTCCTACAGTAGTACTGGGGGCTAACTGCCCTAACAACCTCATGTCCCCTGATATGTCCCTCTGTGTCCCCTCCTCCTTTGTCTGGTCGGCCTTTATGATCATTCTTAGATCAGGCCTATTAGCAGGCCGTGACTGTGGCCGCCTGGTTCCCCTGGCTCTCCGTAGGGTGAGGCGGGTCGTCGCACTCGCCTTCTGTGCCTCCCTCGCACTAGCCCTGCCCCGGGCTCCACTCATGGATGCCCAGGCGAATTCGACACGATGGAGCTGAATACCACCGTATGTTGTCCTCACTCAGCAGGTCTGCTTGATAGGCCTGCAACACTGCCATTGTATGCAGTGACCCACAAGCAAGACCCACTACTGCATAGGCCTTGCCCACCAGTGCCAAGGTGGCTTTACATGGCTTGGATGGCAAAGCCGGCCCCCCTAAATTACCTGCCGTCGATGGAGAGAGGTAGCTCGCAAGTGCCTCCTCCACCTTCGGCATAGCTAAATAGCCATACCGTTCATTCCCCATGATGGCCGAATAATCTGAAATCACGTGGTTATAAACACGGCTTATGTATGGTTTTCCCAAGAAGCGTGGTATGTCATCATGCACTTCTGGGAAAAAAAGGGGAGTTTTCAGCTGTGTGAGGGAGATTTATTTTCACTGGGGGGAAAAAAGTTTGTCCGGCCTTAGTAGTCACTTCAAGCAGGTCTTTATATGCTTGAGAGCTGCTCTCTGTTTTTGGCACAATATTTATTTTTTGTCTTTCCATAGCAGAAGGAGGAGTCGCGACGCGAGCTCCAAAATCCGGCAAAGAGCCGGACCCGGAAGACAGAACAAGCTCCTCTTCCAGATCCATACAAGATCCCCAGGACCTGAGCCGGCTGGCTACCTTGGCACCAGCCGACCCAGACCTGCGAGGCTCTAAAACTTAACTCCCTTCGGCCAAGAAGGGAGTGAGCCCTGAGTGGAGCTGCCTGATTGTAAGGCGTTCACACTGCACACAGTCGGACCTCTTAAGGGCTGCCCTGGCGTGCTCCATCCCTAGACACTTCTTACAGAAAGTGTGTCCTTCCTCCCCCCGTGATGAAACGGGAGCAATGCGTAACAAACTTCCTGAATTCTCTCTCACTCATACTTTTCTCTCTTTTTTTTTCTAGGGACAGAAAAATAAAGAGATTTTTCTTTCTTTTTTTGCAAAAGATAGAGAAGAAATGAAGAATCTTTTTGCGAGTGTTACACAAACAACCGACATGCAGTCTCGCTGAAGATAATAAGGTTGACGACGCATTTCACAGCTGCCGTTTTTATGTCACGCCATGCGCTTAATCGCCATGTCACCTGATCATGGCAGGCCTATAAATAGGCATGATGTTACACAAGTGGCTCACGTGCGAGGGCGCTTCCCACAGCGTAAAGCTCACGCAACGTAGAGTTCCCTTTGAAAGGGAACACTTTTAAATGAGACAGAACATGAACAAGTTAGTTGATGTTAGTTATTAAAACTTAGAGAGTAAATGAGGGTGTATATTTGTTACAGTCAACAAGACATAGACTCAACAAGACCCTCTATAATCTGCGTCTTTAGATGTCGGTACAAGCTCTTCAATGTCTAACACCTCTCCTGACATAACTCGACATGACACGTTAGCTCAAATGAGGTGTAAGATCTAGAACTAAACTCAATTTTCCCCTCTCCATGTCTATAGCTGTGAGACTTAAAGGCTTCAGTCAAAAATATCATGCGAGAAAATTTTACACGTTGAGTGAAACATAATAAAATAACAACAAAGAAATAATCTTACCTTCAACAGTGTCCTTTTTTAGCACCCAAAGTATACGCAGACCGTAAGAGGAGATTTGAAGTGAAGAAATTTCCTTATCCACTTTCTGTAGAGAAATGAGGACTTGCGTTGAAGACTGACCCTCCCCTCTGTGCTTCTTTTTACACCACCAGACATATTTTCAGAAACAAACAGGTTTATTGCTAAATGCTGTAAATTTACAGTACGTGCTAAATTTATGGATCATTAGCTGTACATTTACATAATTAAACTGTTTATTGATATAACCGTATTGTCCTCTATAAAACTGCCTGTCTTTTTACAGCACATTCACACACTACAGACAATGTAGAAGTGCAAATCAGCCTTCAACGCATGTCTTTGGACTGGGGGAGAAAATCTGAGTACCCGGAGGAAACCCCTGAAGCACAGGGAGAACATGCAAACTCCACGCCCACAAGGTGAGAATCAAACCCCCAACCCTGGAGGTGCAACGCTAACGTGCTAACCACTAATGTACCATGAACACAGAATGTACTGTATACACAATAAATAAGCAAACAAATGTCTTCAAATAGCTTTTAATTAAGCATTGTGCATTGTAAGATAACTGAACTGAGACCTGAAATTTAATCCTGACCATTTCGCAGTTCCAATTTCAGCTCATATTGCACCATTGTATATCATTGCGATGCTTTGCAGAAGAAGAAGAGAACATGTGTAAAAGTAATAAACTAAAGCAACAAACTTCCCCTGTGTATGACTTTTAGGATAATAAGGGCACATTCTCTTAAAAGTGTGTGTGTGTGTGTGTGTGTGAGAGAGAGATAGAGTGCGTGTATGTGGTGCATACAAGGGCAGAAATGGCTGTAGATATAATGGGCATCCATCACCCACACAAACAATGGGGGTGCTTGGCCTTTGAGCTGTCTGGTTCTTTAGACGCAAACACACATACACAGAGTAAGTCTCCAATCTCCTGCTCAATTAGCAGGCAGTGGCAGAACTATACTCACCTAATGGCTACTTCAAACACTGTGGCACAGTTTATAATGGAGCACACAAGCTCACTTCATTAGTCTCATTAGGATCCACAACTTAATCTGAGCTTAGTGTCCTTTGAGTACAACTCATTCTCAAACACATGCTCTGAATTTGATCTAGATTTGGTCATTCACTGAAGGTTGCATCTGTTTTCATTGATTTGATTGAATTTATGTTTCGTCCGAGCGGTTAGAAATCCAAAAACAATGACACAGATTTATAGAGGCTTTTTCTCCCAAATTGTTGGATAGAGCTTGAAACAAGACCACCTGATGAACCCATCAATTTTCCACTATATCACTCACCTGGGGGTGGAGGCAGCAGTCTTATTTTCACACAGCAACTCTGAAAAAAGATTTATGCGTAAACATGACGGCTTTTCCGGAGTGGATACGAACCGTCATGCTACAGGGAAATCTTCAAGAAGATTTTATAGGCTTCCCCCAAGTGTGATCCCTTCTCCTGCTTTCATTAACAGCTAACAGCTTGTTAGAATTCCTTCTTCTCTTCTCATGTCATCTCTCTCTCTCTCTCTCTCTCTTTCTCTCTCTCCCTCTCTCTCAGTAAACAGCACATGCAGCACATTGCTGACTGGCACCTCTGAGCCTGTCACAGGAAAAACCCCACAAGAACACAATGCACAGTGATAATCAGATGCAATACAATCAATGAAACATCAAGCAGATTTTACAAAGGTTTGTTGAAATGCAAACTGATTTCCAAATTACTGGATGTTTAAGAAACACAGAATATATATATGTATATATGTATATATATATATATATATATATATATATATATATATATATACATACACAGTATATATAAATTATACATTATATACATTATATGGGTTCATACACACTTAAAGTCCTGTATATAAGTTGAAGAAAAGTGTATAACAAATCAGTTGGAAATATCAGCAAAAACATGTGTCTGGACTTTTAATAGAATGACCAGGAATCAAGTGTGACCTTAAAGTTTGATGGATTGCTTGCACTGTGGTAGAATACAAATGCAGACATGAGGCCCCTCTAGGCTTAGCTTAAGGTCATCACCAATGGCTTTAATCTGGGTGTAAAAAGACAATTCATTTCCAGTGCCATTCATTTCAGCATCAGAGGCCTCAGTTTACTCTGGCTCTTGCCTCCATCACTGCATAGTTAAATATGTCAGACGGAATTAGAGGGACTAGGGATGTAATTAATTTCTGGGAAGGCTGACATTAGAAGAGGTGCAGCTCATCTGCTTAAAATGACATCTCCATTTGGGTTTCAGCACCATCGCGTCATACAGTCACGCTCTCCTGTTTGTGAAAAATGTCACATGCATTTTTGACCACAGATGGAGAGGCATTGCAAAAATAGTTCAAAAAGATGAGGTTGGATAATCTAATCTATGAAGGAAGTGCCTTGAGTAAATATCCTCCTTATAGGAGTTTTATCAGGTAAAGAGAAGGCTTAGGGGAGACAGAAGTGGGAAGCTAAGCTGTTTACCTCTGTATTGTCTTTCTGTGCTCTGCAAATTCTGCTTTAGGCTGTTTTCACATATACAATTTACAGCCCTATGGTCCTACTAAATGGCTCTGAAAATCCATCCAAAAAAAAAAAAAAAAAATGCATCGAATGATCTTTTGCAGGAAGCACTCTTCATGATTTGGATTTTTAAATGGTGCCATACTTTTAGACTTCAGTGGGCAAAGATTTCCTTATGTCTGATCAAGATAAATTCATAAACTTCTCGAAATCCTGATCCTACTTGAGTGTTTAAAGAATCCAAACCAATCTTTGCACATTGCCCTTCAGAGACTAAGCCAAACTGCCTAAGGCCTTTAATTTGCAGAAAAGCAAACCTCATAAATGAACACCATTTGCATTATTTCATGGAACAAAATCTTGAGGGCTTCCAGCAGCCTACTATGGGCACTCTTTAATCCTTCCTTTTTTTTCTAAGTGCATTTTCAGATAAACCAGGGACCTACTAGTGAGATTATCGAAGGTGTGAGTGTGAATCCTCCTACACATTGTAATTGAGTTTTACACATTTACTCTTTCATTCTGGGAAGGCTTTTAGGAATGTAAACTCTAATGCAATCCTGTCTAATTAGATGCTGCTGAAATGTGAGGATTCCAACAGGGAACTTATTGCCGTCTCTTATAGGTGGTCTCTTCAGGTCGTTCAAGAGTAGTTTCTTCCACTGGACCTCTGTTGAGAGAAAGGCAAATTTTACCTCATGAATATTTTTGAGGACAAATAATGATTAGGTCGTCCATGTTTATTGTGAGATGTCAGATAATAACAGGACACTTACTGTAATTTGTCCTTTTGTGGTTTTATTAATGAGATAAAGGCCCATTAAGGCTTGCTTAATTATTTATGCAGTTTATGTTGTCTCTATGTTGTTACCACCATATTTCCTTTTTGAACATTTTGAATGGCTTCTGAGTATATCCAACTGGAGTTCACTTTCATCACCACATGCTACTATAGGAAGCAATATAGACTGTAAACTGGGCTATACAAATAACATTTTTACAAAAACTAATATTTTTAGTTTCTTAGATTCTGTTTGAAATATTCTGTAGACAAGATATATATATATATATATATATATATATATATATATATATATATATATATATATATATATATAAAACATTCATTGTCCTAGACTAGGCTACCATGACCAATCAATATATTATAATAAGGTGATTATTTTATTGAACGCCTTAACCTTTTGTGCCAATATCGTACACAAATGTTAGCCCACTTTACATCTTAACAACATTACATACAACCTTGGAAAGATAGGGTCTTGAAAGTCCTTTCTGACAAATGTATTTGTTTCAATGAATAGTGCATATTTCGACATAACCCATGTGCTTGCTAACTCAGATAGTCTGATGTGAATGAAATGAGTCATGAGTCTAGTGATTGAAATGAAGATATCAATATTACTAATAACCAGTTAATTATTCTAAATATTTTTTTTTAGAAAAATAGAATGACATTTAGAAGATGGATAATTTTTTTTTGTTGTTTTAAGCCAGAGGAATGCTGTGTGTTGTATCTTCCCTCAAAACAAACTCGTTTTACTGTAATTCAAGAGCACTTTTTTTGTGCGGTATTGCACTTTGTATTGCAGTACAGGACCAGAAGGCTATTTTTTAATATCCTGAATTCCATTTCTAGCCCCAGTTGGAGCACTTTCAGCTAACAGCCTGTTGATGGCCAATTACACACCGCTCAACTCCTATTTGAGGTCATCAATAATGGAAGGAAGTGATGACATGTCTTAGTCCATCTTGGCATTAGCAGTAATTTAGCAATGGAGAAGCCAACAGCAGTCCCTGTGGCTTCTCTCCCCATGATGGGAATATGACGAGAGCATGACTGTGTCCTGGTCTGACTGGCACACTAAATAAGAACTTGCTGGAACTCTGAATGATGACGGATGATAAAGGTAGTTGATTGACTGGATGATGGATGAAAGCTCACACTGTGACTGCAGCAATAACGTTAGAGCTGTTTTGGGGGCAGTTTGCTCACCTCCTTCTCTTTAAACCTCCTTCCCTGTCTAAACTTTTTGGCCACAAGCACACACAGTATATGTAATGATGTAATGGCAGGGTTGGGTAGCCATATTATATAATGATTGGCACCAACAGGGAATGATCATATGAAATGAGTTTAAGTTTTAAAAGCAAACTGTTACTGGAGCAAATCTGAATTTCTGTCAGTTATAGGACTGTTGATGGTATGGTGTTGGCCAAACTCAGTTTAACTCTAGGCAACCTAAATGTCAAATCCAATCCAAAGTAAGGGTTACTTCAGGCTGAAAAGTTCGTTTCTTTCTTTCTTTCTTTCTTGTAAACAAACAAGTAAACAGTCATGCACTGAGCTCTAATATGTACACAAACAGTATATGTACTTGTAGGTCACAACTATTACTCACATATACTGTGAGAACAAGACATGAAAATCACAACAACATGAGAACAAAACATTGCCCTTATTCCCAATCTGTTAAGCCTACATGTCAAAATAAGCCTCCGATTTTCTTTTTTGATTGAATATCAGACTAGAATCACACTAGACAGAATGTAAACATGCTATGTGTAAAAAAAAAAAACAACAAAAAAAAATCTTCATGAAGTTTTGCAAGTCTTGCTAAGTCAGTTAGTCAATAGGTAGTAGTGTACATGTAAATAAATGAGGGCCATTTTAATTGTCTTAAGAAGCATGGATTGGATTAATTCACAGTTTGAACAGCTCAATCAAAAGGATTTTTTAAAGATGTTCAATACTGAGAAAATGATTAGAGAAAATATTTTTGTAGCATTACAGCTGTTATATTAGAGATATGTGTAGATCATTAATTAATTAAGGGTGCATTTGGAAGTGGGTAAAAAGGGAAAAAAAGAAAAGGCTAAAAATACTCTTTATAACAGTAGCTATGAAGCCACATATTTACATATATAAGGTAATATAGATCCATTTTCTGTGCCGCTTCTTCTACACAGGTTTATACAGGAGCCTATCCCATGGAACTCAGGGCACAAGGCGGGGGACACCCTGGATGGCACCAATCGCATCACCAAAGCACACCCCATTCCTGAGAATCGTGTCCTACAATGAAGTCAGTATACTGTACATACTGGTTCTTTGTCACAACGTCTAATTTATATGACTGATGTCAATCAACATCCACTGATCTACCTTTTGTTGGTCATGGGAAAACAAATCTCCTCTTCCTGTGTCATGTAATGGCGGCACAGACGTAAGCGAGTGCAGGTATGGAAGTTTAATAAAACACCAAGTACAAACGATCAGGCAGAAATCAATAAACAGACATGCAGAGGTCCGGCGATCAGGAAAACAGTCCAAACTAGGCAAGGAAAAGAGACAAGGTCATAAATGTGAACAAAGTCAAACCAGAATAAACAATAATAAACAGTGTCAAGTCTTGGTAACAACAAAGACAAAAGGCAACGGAGTGTATACTTTGCAAAGCAACTGTGTGAACAGTCTTTATAAAGGAGTGGTGTGAGAGGAGTGTAATTGGCCGCAGGTGTGTCTAAATAGAAATGAGGAGATGGTGTCTGTGTGTGTGTTTGGGAGTTGTAGTCGTCTTCGGCCATGTTTGTAGTTTGTGGTGCATTCTGGGAAATTGAGTTGCTGGTTTGCTGCGACATGACAGGACCCCCGCAGCCCCAAGGGCGCTTCTCTCAAAGTGCCAGAAAACACTCCCTCCCCGGCGGTCCTGGCCCTCTGGGCAAAATGTTCACACAGCCCTGCAGGTTCAAGGCAGGCATTGTCTAACAGGTAGCAGGTTCCTCGAGGAGCTGAGGAGCAGGCATGAAGCTGGGGTTGGTTTGCCAGGGTCCTTAGGCAAGACCCAGGCTTGAGAAGTTGTGTCATCAGTTTTGGACGGGGGCTTGACTTGGTGGGCCATCTTGTCGGCCTTTCTTGAGTGTGGAGCGATGTCTGCAGAGAAGCTTGGTGTCGTGAAGTCCGAGGCAGAGTAGGGAAGCAAAGTGGAGCTCTTGGCCACAACATGGCTGTGTCATTAGTCTCAGGCATCGGTATGTTGTTGGTCATCTCGTCGGCCGCAGACAGGAACATGGCTTGGGAGGCTGTCTCAATGGCTGCAGACAGGAGCATGGCTCTCGTCAGCCTTTGACTGGAATTTGACTTGGAATTTCTCCTTGTTGACCTCATACCGGAGCCTTGGAGATGAGCCGACCTTGTGGGTCTTGTGCTGGAGCTCAGTGAAGGAGGTCGCCAGGTTGACCTCTGACTGGGGCTCTGGAGCTGAGGTTGTCTCATTGACCTCATGCTTGAACTCTGAAGAGGAGACCCCCTTGTGGGTCTCATGCTGGAGCACTGGGGAGGAGGCTGGCACGTTGACCTCTGACTGGAGCTTGGCAGGTGAGACCACCTCGAAGGTCTCCAGCTGTAGCGCTGAAGATGAGGTCACTCAGCGTGGACCTCCGGCTGTGGTTCTGGGGATGAGGTTGCCTCATTAACCTCTGGCAGGAACTTTTCAGGTGAGACCATCTCATGGGTCTCAGGCTGGAGCTCTGGAGATGAAGCTGCCAACTGTACCTCCGTGTGGAGCTCTGCAGAGGATACTACCACATGGATCTCAAGCTGGAACTAGGGAGCCAAGGTTCGCCATGTTGATCTGTGGCAGGAGCTCTGCAGGGGAGACCACCTCGTGGGTCTCAAGCTGGAGCTCTGGAGATGAGGGCACCACGTGGACCTCCGGCTGAAGTTCGGCTGGTGAAACCAACTCATTGGTCTTAAGCTGGACCTCTGCCTTTGCTCTCTTGTTGAGCTATTTGTGGACACGCCAGCTGCCCTTGAAACAAACATTCTTGAGAGCAGAGGCTTGAAAAGTATAACTGGCAGTAGAACAGGAACTGTTTCGGGTAGCCTAACAATGCCTAATTCAGGTCTGGGAGGTCTATGGCAGTCCACTTTGGAAACTGGACTGAGACAAATGTTGGCCAGACATGACTTGTTACGCTGGCGTGATATTCCCCTCACTTTCCTGCTGCTTCCATGTTGAGGCGAAGTATTCTGTCACGTAATGGAGACACAGACGGAACAGGTGCAGGTATGGAAGTTTAATAAAACATCGAGTCCAAAGGATCAGGCAGAAATCAATAAACAGACAGGCAGAGCTCAGGCAATCAGGAAAACAGTCCAAAACTATGCAAGGAAAAGAGACAAGGTCGTAAAAGTGAACAAAGTCAAACCAGAATAAACAAACACGGTATCAAGGCTTGGTAACAACAGAGACAAACGGCAACTGAGCATATACTTTGCAAAGCAACTGTGTGAACAGTCTCTATAAAGGAGTGCTGTGAGAGGAGTGTAATTGGCAGCAGGTGTGTCTAATTAGAACTCAGGAGATGGTGAACATATCTGTGTGTGTGTTTGGGTGTTGTAATCGTCTTCGGCCATTTTTGAAGTTCGTGGTGTATTCTGGGAAATGGTCACTGGTTTTCTGTGACATGACATCCTGTCTATATACAGTCAATGTTTGATTATTTTTTATTGTTTTAATACTGCATTGGATGCTGATTGATTATGAATTTATGATTTAATATCATTCAAGCAAGTTTTAATATCAGGAAAGAAAAATTAATTTAGGATGATGAAATATTGAAACACACCATAGATGGTATGGAAATGATGATAATGAAAGAACAGGTTTGGTCAGAAGCTGCAAGTTTCTTGACAAGTGTGCCATGCATCTGTTCGAATAATCAGCTGAAATAATTGGGTCTCAGTGGTGCTGAAGGTGGCAGGCTGATACATCAGTACAAAATTTTCACTACCTATTAAGGAACATTTTCAAATTCTGAGTGCTGAAGCCACCGATGGTCCCAAAGCTGCCCAGATGTTTTGACTGCAGGAAGCAATTTGGCCACAAAACCCTGTTCATCTTCATTTTCTTCATCCTGTGGTCTTAAATGGATTTTGCTAATCACCCTTCTCCACTTTTGGTTTTATATGCAATATTCGGAAAATGCATATTACCTTACCCTGTGGAGTACATATTTTTTTGAAAAGCTTCAGCTAGTGCTTTAAAGTAGTTTAGCTAGTGCTTTAAGTCTGTCTATTTAGACATGCATAATATAATCATTTGGGATAAATCAGATTCAAAAAGTACAACTGGGTGTAATAACTGCTTATACAAAAACAATGAGCATCAAGACCAATTCAGACTAATTATTCTACGTTTTGACAAATAAGCTGATATTTCCTGACACTGCCACTAGAGATCACCCTAAATCAGAATGAAGGGAACAGCACCCCACTCTGAATGCCAGGCATTCTGCTAGTAATTACATTCCACCTGCTTTCATAAAGCTGAATAAACCTGACCGTCTCTGACTTTCTCATATTTCACTTGGGGACTTGAGTGTTGTGTTTCCAAGATCAGGTCGACTCCTTGTATTAATTGTAGCGTCTCCTCCCAATTTAAGCCAGTAGACTGCCAATTAGCTCCATATTTCCTAACACACAATCACATAAGTTATTGACGAAACCATTTTCTCTTGCAGTACACCCTTAATTTGCTTTATGTTCTATAAAATGTCAAAACTGACAGTATAGGTGCCTCAACAGAATAAACCTTGCTGGAAGTAAAGCAGCCTCTGTGTTCAAAATTTCATTTTTTAGTTACATTTTAACCGTGGTGCATTGCAGTTGGCCATCCATGAAGAGAAGCCTTCCAATCTGACCAGTTGTAAACCATCCATCCATCCATTTTCTGTACTCATCCAATTACCAAACCTAAACTAAGCTGATCTGTGTGAGTTAGAGGAGGGAAACTCGAATATGTACAAGGCAGTGGTACTCCATTAACAGGAAAAGAAAACCTTGTTTAGTTTGATGGCCTGTTATGTTACTGCACCCAAGTCATTAGTAGCTATTTTGTCTCATAACTGTGCCCTGTTTCATTTCCAAGTTGCTAAAGTGGGTATATACTGTCCAAATAAAAATGACCTGTTGTTTTCAGTTTGAGAGGTAGTTTAATTCGTATTATTATAAAGTAGAAGGTGACTAGGCAGCACAGCAGGTAGCGTTGACCCTGTCCAGCTCCAAGGGTCACTGGGTTGATCCTGATCTTTGGGTTACTGTCTGAGCAGAGTTTTGCATGTGTTACCTGTGTACAAAAATATGCCAGTACACTATACAAAATTGCCCCTAGATGTGAATGAGTGTGAGAATGTGTGTCTATCATACCCTGCGATGGACTGGCATCCAGTACTTTGTTCGTTTAAGTGAAACTATTGTTATTGATTAGCCTTGTTGTTGCTGTATTCTAGTAGTGTATGAAAGGCAGCAGAGTCAGCATCACTTTTCTTAAGACACGGTGAATTTCTGATGCTGAGGTAGACTCGAATAAAAGTAATGTTAAGTCGAGTCAGTTTTATTTATTTTTAGCAATAGACCTTGTCACCAAGCAACTTTACAAAAATCTGGATGTAGATGAAGATTTAGATCCCTAATTAGCAAGCCAGGGGCGATAGAAGGAGTGAGAATCTGTCTCAAATGTCATGAGGAAGAAACCAGACTTAAAAGGAACCCATCCACTGGATAGTGTGATTGAGTGTGACTCTACCATAATTCCACAAGGGTTGCACTTTGTGATTCACAGAGAACTTGTGCCCCATCCGGCTAAAGGCTCTCTAAATGCACACAGTTGTATCACTGCATGAAAAAAGCCCCCAAATGATCCGAATTCTTCTGCTGTGCACCTATGTTGCTGATGCTACTAAGAATACTTGCTAAGCTCTTTTGTAGAAACATTTTAGCCTGCTCAGTTTGCCTTCCCCATCTGTTCAACATGCCTGTGGCACTCATAACACAATACATGCAAATGTGCTCATAGAATTCGTACAAATTTGACAAGACCCAGATGGCAGCTCTTTCTAAAATGATTCGTTAGAAAAAACGTGCACAAAAAGTCTGTGATGCTCCATGAAAACCACCGTTGTATCATCTTTAAAGCTGTTTAGAAAACTATAGGTACTACTGTTGGAAGGTGTTTGCTTTCTAAGCAGACCGAGAGGAAAGGAGATTTACAACATTTAGGAACATTTAAACCTAATAGGTTAAGGAAATTTCCTTGGGCAGCTTGAGGCACTCTGGTTTATTTGTGCCAATTGTTCTTTCTCATGTCACAGGTTGAATTAAGGCAACCTAATGAGTACATCCTTGCTCCTTATAATACATTTAGGTGAAATACATTTAAGTCTTAAACCATTACGTCGGTCCAGAACCTCAGAATCACATTCGCTTAAGTTCATTTATTGTAAAAGAATTCTCGCAGTTGTCTCGCACCTTTAAATTCCTTACATAAAGTAGATTTGTGAAATGATGATAGAGTGGTAGGTAGTATGAAGGATTCTCTCTCTCTCTCTCTCTCTCTCTCTCTCACATACACATACACACACACAGATACACTAATGCATACATAACTAACCTTACCTTACCTAACTAATCTAACCTTAACTTTAACTTCTGTAACCAAAAGAAAACATTTTGGTTCTTTAAAAACAAAAAGCTTTAGTTTTTGTATAAAGAAAATAAATAAATAAATAAATAAATAAATTTCCTCAGACATAAATACAACCAACAATCCCCCCCCCAACACCACAACATACATACACATTGCTCATAACCCACCTAATGTCCTCCCACTTTTGAAAAAATTAAGAAGATGAGAGAGCCTGGGAGACATCACACCCACATACCCAACCTCTCTCTCTCACTCACTCTCTCTCTTCCTTTCTCAAGAGGGGCTTAATAACTCAAGTGACTAAGTCAATTAAGACAGCACCCTGTTTGACCCCGCTGACTTTAATAAAAAATACCCAGTACATAAAATCCGATATATCTAACAGACAGATGAACTTACAGATGAATAGATTTCACTGTTGTTCTTGGAAGTGCTTGGGAATAATGCAGACGGAAATCAATTCCATGATATAGTTTACTCATCTTTTACTTATCAATAGTCAGATTCAAGCAATCAGTCAGTACAGGAACACACATTATTGAGAATGAGTTCTGTTTCAGTCTCTAAGTTTCTTGTTGAGTTCACCATGTTTACCAGGTACTAGTAAAACTATAAAATGTTAGACTAATGTCTTTCTTTCTGTTTACTCCCATATAAAAAGAAGCATGCCGAAGACTGTCGGTTATTCCAGATGTCCAGACTATTCAAAGTCAGTCCTCAATATCCCATTCCACAAGCTTGGTTTGGCTATAAATACTGCAAATCCCAGTTGTCAGTGAAATTTGAAGTGAGGAGGACGGTGCTGGAAATGTGAGGAGTTTATGGAGGTATGTCCAGGCAGTGCTGACCAATCAATGGAAAAGAGAAAGTGTTTATATCGCTGAGGTCTAGAGTCTGGCTGTACATTATTTAAGTAGATGACAGTACCCCGTGCAATAAATGACTTAATGTTGTATTTGCAAAGTGATAGATTATGAAGTATTTTTCCTCCATGATACAGATAGCAGGCACAAACTTGGAGAAGAGGAATAGTTTTTATTGGAGCTTCATATATGTGCATACAACAGGTGTTGTCTCTTCAAGGTTCAGTCCTCAACGACCCACGTACCAAAAAGCCGTTTCCAAAAACACCTTACCTAGGCTTCTATCCCAAAGTCAGCACAAAGATAAGACTTCTTCTAAGTAATATGTTAAACCTGATGAAACATGGGATTAATCTCTGTTTTTTTTTTAATTATTATTATTATTATTTTTTTTTAATGCAGTTTTTGACTGCATGAAGAACAGCTTGCCTCTGTCACTATGTAGGAGATTAGCGAATCAGGTTGAAATACACCAAAACAAAGATTTTTTTTTTTGGTGATAACATATTCCGATGTTAGATAACTTTACAGTTAACCAGTCAGCTTTCTACGTTTTGCAGGAGAAAGTTGGGATAGTGGGAGGAAATAATACGTGTGGAATACTACTACTGAATACTGAAACCTGATCTTAGAAAAATAGAAGTGTGCTGTGTTTCTCATGGTGATGCTACCACTGTGTCACTGTGCACTGGAGTTGAAGTTGGGCTAGCTGTAATTACAACAATTACTTAAAAATGTATTACGAAACATTGGCATAGTAAACAAATGGCACATTTGCGCTTCTGCAGCTACCGACTGAATCATTACACTGTTGTACATTTTGAGCTTGCCAAGTGAACTTAATTACAAATCGGAGCACGGGTGATCACTTCCAGAAGATTCTCTGCAGTCTTATATACTTGGCACATTGACATAAAAACACCAGCATAGTGAAAGTTTTGACAGTGGCACTCATTACACTGCAGCAACTGTTCAGTTTTCTCTGCACCTTAACTCGTTACCATAGTCTATTTCTGAGCGTTTTTCACTTCCTTGCCACATCTTGTTTTTTTTTTTTTTTTAAATTCAGGATATCAATTATTTGATATTTAAATGGTAAATGGTTTTTGACAATCAATAAAATAAAGTCAATAAATATCTTTTGATATTAGTGCATCTGTGCATGTACTGCATTTTGACCTGGGAATCAATTAAATTCCCTGACATTACATGGCTTAGTAATGCAAATGAATACATGATTAGTGTAATAAAGGTTGTCTCCATTTGGTTTCATGCTGACTGCCAAAGTTCTTTGTAATTAAGGCATGTGTAAATTATATTAAACACCCCCCCCCCCCCCACACACAGACCACCACCACCACCACCAACATCATATACAAATACATGTGGATTCTTTATTGAAGCTGTCAAGGACAAAGCTGGCCAGGACCTGTGGTAAGTCTCCTTGGAAACAGCAGCAGGTTTTATGGTAATAAATTGAAACCTTGGAATTATAAGGCAGTATCTGCTAAAAGATAGAAAATTCAGATAATCCCAAGGTGAAAAGTCAATAATGTATGTATGGAATGTATGGTAGTACTTTGTGTATGTTCATTTGCACTCATTTGCATTTGCTAACATCTGTTCCTAAGCTCAAGATATAGTGTGGGCAAGATATCAGTGGACAAACTGAGCTCATTCCTACCTGCTTGTTTTTTGGAGAGTGGGTGGAAACTGGAAAACCCAGAGGAAACACAGGACCACAGGGAGAAACTCCATGCGCAGGATCAAACCCAGGCTCCAAGAGCCATCAGGCGGCAATGTTAGCCACTGCACCACCATGTTGTCTGTTTCAAACACTGAAAATGCAAATTTGTTCACCTTCAATAAGAACAAATCACAGATCACAGATCATGAGCTCAAGTTACTATCTGCATGGAGTTTTCCCATGTTTCAGGGTTCTTCTGGTTTCCTCCCAATTCCCAAAATCATGTTAGTAAGTGGATTAGCAACTCTAAATTTCCCACTTGGTCTGAAGGAGTGTGTGAGAGTATCAAATCTCAAATGACATTCTTGTGGCCACATAGTGCACTACATAGGTTCTACAAAGCTGGTAAAATATACCCTATGTAGTGGGAAGCACTAGTAAAGAGGAAATCGTTTAAGTTTCTGGAAACTCATTACTAATGACTGAAAGGTTATACTTGTTGTTCATCGGTAGTTAATGAAGATCTGGAACAGTATTGTAAAGTGTAACATGGAAACTCATTTATAATGACTCAAGTGTTACTGTGTTGTTCTTCAGAAGTTAATGATGATGTGGAACCGTACAACACATGGTTATTCATTAAAAAAATGTATTATGTGAAATAAAATTAGTTAATTTTTTTTTTAAATATGCTAACGAGGAATATTTACTCACTGGTACATTACAGCTTATACTTTTGTGGGTTATTATTGCTCATTTCTTTCTTTAGACCTTGACTAGCTAGATAAAAACAACACTCTGACCCTGTGCTCCTCTGAGGAGACAGACATATAATAACTCATATAAACATTTACATTTTGGACAATGAGGCATTGGAATACATTGAGATATATTAAGGTAGTAGATCTCCAGGAGGAAGGTAAATCTTTGCTATTGGGAATTAATGCTGGTGTGATCAGTAATTAATAATTAGTTATTATAATGGAAGATTAGTTAGCTAGTAAGTTCAGTATGAGAAACGTAAGACCCAGTAATTACTACTTAAAACATAGGAATTACTGCATAGTTAATCGTAAACTCCTACTAACATACTAAACAAGTAATTAACTAGTAGTTCTTAGTAGTTAATAGGAGTATGATATGTACTAATGAACTACACATGAAGAACTACTCATTCATTCCTGCTTAATTCCTGCATAGTTCCCTATGAATTGTTCAACAGTATTTGAAAGTGTTACCCAATCATATTATAAATTAAGAATATTACACTGCTCAAGTTGTTTGATGGTTGCAATTGACAGCTGCATGATTGGAATATACATTTTGTCAAATGATACAAATGAATTGGACTGGGGAAAAAATCTGAATGAATCATTTAACTGATTAATGACTCGAGTTACTGACTCAAACATTTCAGCACCATCACAAACTGCCCCGGATTTCAGAAATCACGAGACGAACAGTGATTATGAGTAGGGAGACCGAATGAAAGTAGGGTGAAATAATTCTCAGAGTTGATTAGGGAATGGTCTGTTTATGCATACCGCCTCCAGTCATATGCTGATGTTAGTGACTAATGAAAGTGAAGGATTATTTGACTTTTCTTCATACAACCTATCCACTTAAAAATAAACATTAGAAACATTATTTTAGAGCAACATGGTCTATAATTTGGCTGCTTAGCGTATTGCTAAAAACACTGCTTAAAATCTCTGATTTTGACACCATTCAACTTAAATATTTACTGGCAGATTACTGTACTTTGAAATGAAATAATTACTTGACATTATACATTAATACACATAATAATAAGTTTGGCAGCTGTGTGATGTGCTCGCCATCTTTCCTGTTAAAGTCCAGCTTCCCGATTCAGCCATGAGAATGATTTCCATACTTTCTTCTTTTGTCAAAGGCATTCCTAAAGGCTGAAAAAATATATAATATAAACTAAGTATGAAAAATTTTATGTTAAAAGTGTTAATTTCCTCTGTTTATGGAGACTTTTGGGACACCCTTATAGTACATTAATAACATCTGTAAAAAAAAAAAAAAAAAAAAATCTGTTAACTAAAAATGCCTGTTGTGTGTTAACATAATTAATCAGACATGAATACTTCAGCTCTAACTATTGGTAGGACAGTTTGGTAAGTGGGAATTGTTGCTTGTGCTTATACGTCTGAGACCAGCGATCATCAAAATTCAGATCACTGCTGGAGCATGGCAGAATATTAAAGCTAAATCCCTCTGCCCTTTAAACGCGAAAAGATTAGTTTGAGGCATGCCTAGCATACACTCCATCCTTATGTATATTCCACAGCAGTGAAAAAACAAATTTAGCACAAGGTGATTTAGTAAATAATCTGTTCGGATTTATGTCTGCACTTACATTATATTCACTATGCTTTGGAAACCTTAGTTCAGTAGATGTAGCTACAATCTCAGTCCTGTGCATTATTCTTATTCTAAGCTTAAATATTGCACACGAATATGAAGTATATGGTGGTATAGATGTGCATGGGAGGGGAACTTTTCTTAACATACATTTAATGTGCATTTATTGTAAAGGTACTGGATTTTCAAATAGTTTTCCGTGGCAACAGTGCTAAACATACATAGAAGCATATGGAAAGCTCTTATTTTACATGCACATCTTTATTTCTGTGTTATTGATGTCATTCCTGTCCAACTACAGGATCCTGGGGTCCAGGAGCAAATATTTCCTGAGTGCCTCATATAGCTGTACTGCCAGGTAAAATGAAGCACAACTATTTACGAAGTTTCGTGCTGCATCAAGGTTTTTTGATCATTCTTATCAAAGCACCCCCCCCCTGAATCGAACTGTATTTTCAGAGAGAATGGTGTGGCCTTGCTGTTGCCTAACAACCGCGTTCCTGTCTGCCTAGGATGAGAGATGACTTTCACTAATTGAATTCCACCTCTTTTGAATGCATTGACACTTAGACACTATTCAAAGGACAATGATTCTCTGCGCATGGCACTGGAATAAAATTGCTGGCATGCTGTTTGTTCCTGGTCAAGGCTGATCATTCAGTGCATGCTGACGCATTTCGGTGTCCTTTTTCTTTTTTAAAACGTGATGAGCACTGAATAGCTGAAGCTCTGTGGGAGAGTGATATAACTATACAGAAAAGAAAAAAAAAGAAAAGAAAAAAGATTTGGGCCTAGACTGTAGACACATAAAACTTTAATGATGACAGAGAGACTTAAGACATGGCACACCTGAGGCACCATTACGACATCTGAGTCATAAATCTACACTGATGTCATGGATGACTATGAGTTCTGTTTTGCAATATCCCAAATTTGACTGTTACATTGGAGTGTCAGCTGATTTAAGAGATCCATTAGGCTGAACAAGCAAAAGGTCAAGAACTAAACTAAAAGGGCCAGTACTTGCCAAATATACATGAGGTTTTAGCTCTGTCTCACAGAACAGATATACGCCTCCAATTAAACTGGTTTTACTGCACACTAAGTTTACTTTTTTTTTTTTTTTTTTTTTTTTTACACTTGTGAAGCATAAAATCAATTCCAAGCACACATTTCCACCTACTATATTCTGTATATATACACAGATCAGCAATAACATTAAAATCATCTGCATAATATTATATAGGTCCCCCTTGCGCTGCCAAAACAGTTCTGACCCATCGAGGCATGGACTCCACAAGACATCTGAAGATGTGCTGTGGTGTCTGGAACAAGACGTTATCAGCAGATCCTTTAAGTCCTGTAAGTTGGGGACGTAGGTCCTCCATGGACCGGACTTGTTTGTCCAGAACATCCCACAGATGCTTGATCGGATTGTTATCTGGGGAATTTGGAGGCCGAGTCAACACCTTGAACTCTTTGTCATGTTCCTCAAACCGTTCCTGAACAAATTTTGCAGTGTGTCAAGGCGCATTATCCTTCTGAAGGAGGCCACTGCCATTAGGGAATACCATTGCCATGAATGGGTGTACTGGGTCTGCAACCATGTTTAGGTAGGTGGTATGTGTCAAAGTAACATCCACATGAATATTAGGGCCAAGGTTTCCCAACAGAACATCATGATGCCTTTGTCGGCTTGCCTTCTTTCCATAGTGCATCTTGGTTCCATCTCTTCCCCAGGTAAGCACCACACACACACACACACACCCAGCCATGATTCATCGGACCAGACCACCTTCTTCCATTGCTCCATGGTCCAGTTCTGATGCTCATGTCCCCATTGTAGGCACTTCCAGTGGTGGACAGGGATCAGCATGACCAGTCTGTAGCTACACAGCCCCATATGTAGCAAGCTGTGATGCACTGTGTTCTGACAGCTTTCTATCGTAGCCAATGTTAGCTTTTTCAACAATTTGTGCAGTAGCTCTTTTGTACAGTAGCTCTTCTGTGGAATAGGCTAGGACCAGACAGGCTAACCTTCGCTTCCCATGCGCATCAATGAGCCTTGGGCGCCCATGACCCTGTCGCCAGTTCACTGGTTGTCCTTCCTTGGACCACTTTTGGTAGGTACTAACCACTGCATACCGGGAACACCCCTCAAGACCTGCCATTTTGGAAATGCTCTGACCCAGACGTCTATCCATCACAATTTCCCCTTGTCAAAGTCGCTCAGATCCTTACACTTGCCCATTTTTCCTCTTTCCAACACATCAACTTCAAGAACTGATTGTTCACTTGCTGCATAAAATATCACACCCCTTGACAGGTGCCACTGGATTGAGATAATGAATGTTATTCAATATATCTTATATTTAAAATTCATGTATCTACAGAAGTTATAATCATGCATCCTGTAGATGCAGAGCAAAATCTATATATGGCAATGACACACTGTCATGGTTACACCGAAATTGGCACTGAGCTACATTACCCATGAGCCCCAGCATGTCACATTTTCCATCACCATTATCACTATACAAGTTCCTTTGGTTCAGCACCTTTTTGTCCAGCTTTTGTTGTTGTTTCTGTTGTCGTGTTCATGTATACCATAGTCTTGCTCATGTTCTGCATGTTTCACCCTGTATCTCCTGTTTGGCTTTATGTTACTAGTTTTTCACTGTTTTAGTTACTTGTTCACGCACACTTAAAATAAACATCTGTACTTGCATCCACTGCATCTAATTTACATGACACACTCATTACACCATGTGCAAACAGAATAAAAAGAATAAACACTTTGTTCTCTGTTCCACTCAACTGCCCCCTTTCCCCATGTTCTATTGACAAGGCAAGGGAAGTTTATCTATATAGCATATTTCATACAAAATGGTAATTCAAATGTATACTTTACCTAAAAATGATAAAGAAAATACAATACAATATAAGAAGAAGAAATAAAAGTAAGAAATAAAAATGAGAAAAATGCATTACAATAAGCAGGATATATATCAGGATAAAATGATCTAGATCAATCACTAGAGTGCAGCGTAGTGTTCAGTCAGTAAATGCACGGCTAAATTGATGTGTTTTCAGTCCGGTTGTAAATGTGGCTAGCGTTTGAGCACATCTTACTTCTTCTGGAAGCGGGTTCCAGCCACAGGTGGCATAATAACTAAACGCTGTCCCACCTTGTTTTGAGTGAACCCTGGGTATTTCTAACTGACCCGATCCTAATGATCTGAGAGGCCTGTTCTGTTTCTATCCAGTAAACATATCTGGAATGTATTTAGGTCCTGGGCCATGTAGTGATTTATAAACTAGTATTAGTACTTTAAAATCAATTCTGAATGTAACTGGAAGCCAGTGTAAAGACCCGAGGACTGGAGTAATAAGCTCAGATTTTTTGGTTGGGGTGAGAATCCCGGCAGCAGCACTCTGAATGAGCTGTAACTGTCCAATGGTCTTTTTGGGAAGACTGGTGAGAAGTCCATTACAGTAATCCACCCTGCTGGTATTGAACGCATGAACAAGTTCCTCTAAGTCTTGACTGGAAAAGAAACACCTACTTCTCGTTATATTTTTGAGCTGATAGTAGGCTTAGTTGGTTATTGCTTTCACTTGACTACTGAAACTTAGATCAGACTCCAAAATGACACCAAGTTTCTTTAGACCCCTGGAGTCAAGGTGCGTGTTCAACTTGAGACTCTCATCTTTGTTTCCAAATACAACCACTTCTGTTTTGTCTTTGTTTAACTGAAGGAAGTTTGGGCACATCCACCTGTTAATTTGATCAAGGCAGTGGCACAGGGAGTCTATGGGGTGGGAATGGTTAGGCGACAGGGCTAGGTAGATCTGGGTGTCGTCCGCATACTGTAACTATGGTATGCAATTTGGTTCCTCTTTATAATTTGGCCTAGTGGGAGCATATACAGGTTGAACAGCAACGGTCCAAGGATTGAGCCTTGTGGGACTCCATATGTCATGGACGTCCACTCAGATTCATAGCTGCCCATGCCGATATCATTAATCATCTTTATGAGTGCCGTCTCTGTGCTGTGATGCTGCCGGAAACCAGATTGAAAATTGTCCAAATAGCTATTTGAGGATAGAAATCAGTTCAGCTGATTGAAAACAACCTTATTGGTGCTACATGCTGTCCAATCTGGTGTGAATTCTAGATCAGACTTGAATCTTATTGCTTACAAACGTTTACACTACACATTGACGTATATTATGTTATGATTTGAATAATATATTAAATGTATAGAAAGTGGGACTTTGATTTGAAAAAGGGCTCTATGAATTTTATATCATACTTACATGAAAATAAGCATAAATAATCTTCATTTTAAGTGTAATGCTATAATGTTTAAAATATATACTTATGTCACAGTCACAACCTAAAATTCCCTTGATTTGCAAGCAGCACTCACCCACCATTTACAAAAAACTGACGTTACTGGTTAGTACTGCTGATTTCTGCCTGTAATGAAGCTTTCATTCTCAACTTGTCCTCTCTCAGACGCTAATGTTTTGTGTGGATCTCGGGATGTCTGGCAGATATCTCAGTGTGGATGCCTATTCATCATCTGAAACTGAATCCCATCAAGAGATGGGATTATCTTCCTGGAGAATGCTATGATCACACCATCTGACAATGCTCAAAACCTTGGTGGAGCTCGAGTCAACCATCATTCTCTTCTCTCCGATGTTTATTAAAATGTAATTTAAAAAAAAAAAAAAAACAACAACATGCAAAAAAACCCCAGACAATCCCATAACACTGTTGCCATTGGAAACACAAGGAGCCAACACAAGAACAATTTTCAACTAAAGTGGATTATGATAATACCACCACACCAAAGAATTTCGAATGTCACACACCATGTCAGTGCAGGCACATTTATTCTCACCACATAAATAGCAACAGAACATGACAAAATTAGAAATATTTGCCAGCAAAATACACTTGCACCTACATAGAAATAAGAAGCTAGAGATGGGCATTCACTACACAGCTAAAGCTTTTAAAGAATTGTTTGTCTTATCATTTTTTAAATTTTTTATGTGGGTTGTGCTTTGGCACTGCTCCACTGCGAAGATGAATGTGATAGTCTGAGGCATTTGTATGGGTTGTATATTAGAACAATATAGGAAACTCGATATATAGCTGAATCAAGTGAACAAGGGCACTAGTATTAGCTAGCTACGTATTGAGCCACTGAAATGTCTTACCTGTTCAGCCATCTCTGCTTCAATCTCTTCAGATCTCTGAGTTTTTGCCACCTCTCAAAAGCCATGGTGATCCTTATTCTCGTTTTAGCATGGGCTCTGACGCTTTTTCTTTTTGACTGCAGGCGCTCCGCAGTTCGAGGCTTCTTGGTCTTGATAACAGGTGATTCCCCAGGTGTCAACGATGATTGCATTTAGAATTATCCAGATTAAAAGCAGCCATCTAGATGACAAGTTTCAATACTAAGCAACTCTCGTAAGGACAAGCTACAAACACTCCACCATCCTCAGCACCCACACACGTCATAAAGTAGCCAGGTCTTCTTCCTGTTTTCAAGATTCAAGGTTTTATTTGTCACACACACAAGTATATACAGTATATAACTTGCACTGAAATGAAAACCCGGCCTACTCCTCTTTAGACTGTACATTAAGTACCAAATTAAAAAAAATGAAATCAGAAATGGAAGATAAGAAATATGTACAGAAATGTGCAAAAAACGAACGTACAAAATTAGCATGGAATGTGCAGAAAATGGACGTACAAAATATACGGTATGTACGTGTAGTAACAATACAATACAAAGTGCAGTTTACGGTGGGCAAAGTTTCAGTGTGATGCAGAGTGAACTGTAGAGTCCTTATGGAGTCTAAGGCATCTGTATGGATGTCCATATTGAGGAGTCTGATGGCCTGAGTGAGGAAGCTCCTCCTGAGCCTCTCATTTTGCGGACACAACGTAACCACGCAAAGGTGAATGACATCAAACTGACATTTCCTGCGAAATCTGACCCAAGAGCTCAAATTATAAATCACTGTTATAAGCTTACCATTGTGAAGGTAAGGAGACAGTTTTGAACACTGATTTTTTTTTTTTTTTACATACTTGCTCAATAACAGATTTTTGTTCATTTTCAACCAAAAAAGTTTGATACTGCAGCTTTAATGATACACGAGTCTTCACTAGGAGAAAACAGAAACAACATGGGAGAAATAACCAAACTAAAGGCGATGAGAAATAAAAGGATAATCAACTAATATCATGACAGGGACATAGACAGGACCAAAACCAAAAGTACAGCCTGTCTTAACATAAAAAAAATCGCATGGAATTAACTTGAGAAGACCTGAGCTCTCATGCAGGGGGAATTTGTGACACTGGAGGGTGATAGAATAAACCAGGTAATTCTTCATCTCACGTAACATGCATTATCTAATATGCACTGCTGATTAGATCGTTAGCCAGTAGTGTATACCATCATTCTTATTTTAGGGTTAGCATTGATATGGTAGCAATTAGTGGGCATGCAGCATCACTAGTCAAAAGAGCTTCGGCCCGATGCTAGTTCGGCCACCACTTCACAGAATGGACATCACCATTCATCTTTTTATTCAAACGGTCCCTCATGTACAGTTCATTAATGGACAGCCAATGCAGCGAAGCTTGGAATGCAAAGAGAATACAATGTTATGCAATATTTTCAGCTCCAGCTCAGCCTCTTCATTTTCAAGCGAGACAGAGAGGGTGTGCTTTGGCTTCTCAGATATACAGAGGGAGTTCTCACTTGGCAAATCTGACATAAATAATCTGGCACTATTTGTTGAACATAAGGTGCAAAGGCATCTCGACCAATCAAGTCTGAATGTGTTGGAAAATATTTTTCTTAAAAATGCATAATTTTAACATGGAAACATGACAGTAGATAGATTATATCAAGCCGTTATTCTTTAATTACTGGAATGATGATTTCATGAGCCCATCAATATTCATGTCACATATACACAGAGAGCTCCAGTGATACACACACTGCTTAAATAATTCATATATACATACAATTTTTTTACAAATTAAATTTCTAAATTTTATTGTTACCTGAACATAGTAATACCTTGCTGAGGAAGGGGAATTAACATTATTTATTTTTATTTATTTGTAATTTATTTAGCAACTGGATATTGTGTTCCCAATTAGATGAGATTGTGTCTCTGTACATGCACACTGTCATATTGCAAAAGATTACAATATTCAAGTAGAGATGGCCATATATATATATATATATATATATATATATATATATATATATATATATATATATATATATATATATATATATATACTTATGAAAGTTGTCTGTGCACTAATGGTAAGGCAAGAGGGTACATATTTTCTCTTCCATTTTACATTGTGGGTTAAGGTGTAATGTAATGTATCAAGGCGTAATGCAGGGGTGTCCAATCTTATCCACACAGGGCCAGTGTGGGTGCAGGTTTTCATTCCAACCAAGCAGGAACCACACCTGATTCCACCAGTTTAATCAGTTGATCTTGGCTTTCAATAGACTCAGGTGTGGCTTCTGCTTGGTTGGAATGAAAACCTGCACCCACACCAGCCCTTTCTGGATAAGATTGGACACCTCTGGTGTAATGTAATACGCTGAACAATGAATTCAAATGTATGTTGTTGTTTTTTTTTTAAATAGAATCTTATGAAAAGCAATCATCTTCATTTTAAGTCCAATGCTATAATTGTATTTAAAATATACAGTACCTTATGGCCAAAAGTATGTGGGGTTCCCCCCCCCCCCAACAGTTGCCACAAGGTTGGAAGCACACAATTGTCTAGAATGTATTTGTATGTGGAAGCATTAATATTATTCTTCACTTGAACTAAGAGGCCCAAACTGTTCCAGCATGACAATGCCCCTGTAGACAAAGCATGGTTTGCCAAGGTTGATGTGAACTTGAGTGGCCTGCACATCATCACATTTGGAATGAATTGGAACCTCGAATGCATGCCAGAACTTCTCGTCCAACATCAGTGCCTGACCTCACTAATACTCAACTCACCAGAGCCACATTCCCAAATCAAGTGAAAAGCCTTCCCCGAAACCTGAAGGTTATTGTAACAGCAAAGAGGGACTTAATCTGGAATGGGATGTTCAACAAATACATATAGGTGTATTATACATATGAATGGTCAGGTGTCCACATACTTTTGGCCATCGTGTTTATATGTCACAATCACAAGGCCAAAATCCCATGATTTGCAACCAGTGGTCATCACCTCTAAAAAAAACAACAGAAGTTACCATGATTACCACTGATCATTTTGCGAATTTCCCTCATCTGTCGGTTATTTTTAATAAAGCTCCTTCTTACCCCCGCCTTCAGACACTTTCGCAGGGACCACAGTGTGTCTGGCAGACATCTCAGCATGGAGATGGCAGCTCAATCCCAGTTCGTTCCATCTGCTTTAATCTCAAGATTGGACTACTGCAGCTCCTGTCATGTTTTCCCATGTGCAACATCAGAATCTTCCAACTAATCCAGAATGCAACTGCAGGCCTTGATTTCAATCTCCCCAAGTTATCCCACTTGATCCCATTCCTGCGTTCCATTCATTGCTTCTCTGCAGCTGCCTGCATCAGATTTAAAATACTGATGCTTGCCTACAAAGCTAAAAATAGACCACCCACATCTATTTGAATACAATTAAGCCCCACACTGCACTATGGCAGGCTCGACTTACCATCTTTCAAGACACAAGGTAGACATGCATCAAAACTTTTCTGCATGCTGGTACCAGGAATTTTCCTGTCTGAGCAGGTGTCCCTGGATACCTTTAAACAATGACTGAAGACTCACAGATTCATCAATATCACTTTACCTTCATAGTCAATATTCGTACTAGTACGATCATATGTTTTTTAGCATCAGCCAAATGAATTCAATGTAAATGCGCCCCACTTTATTTAATGACTTTATTTAGTGTCTATGCAGTGAGATACAAACACCCAATCTGAACCCTTGCTGTCAACTTCATTAATATTTATTTATTCGGCAAATATCTTTTAACGTGATTTAAAAAGGAGACAGCATACAATACCAGTATTTAGCTAAAGAGCTGAGAGTTAAAGGGCCTTACTTGTAGGTTGAACAATCACACACACAGTGCTGGGATTTGAATTCACAGGGTGCTTTTTTATGATCAGATTGCACATGCAAAAACAAGGTGTAATATCATGGTGTAAAATGTCCATAAGACTTGGTGTAGGTGGTAAATGTGGCTCAAAGAGCTACAAATGTAAAAAGGTGTCGGGTTCGAATGAATACATTATCGTGCTGCTGATATATGCAATCAAATCAGCTCCTCGTTAAAGAACTGAGTCATATAGAGTTCACTTACAGATCTTACTTCAGAGGTTTATATAAAATCCCCTGCCAGCCCCCAGAGACCCACAGAACCATTTAAAATAAAAAAAAAAGTTACAGTGGTGGAAATAAAAATCCATCATTACCAAAGTTATTATATTTATTGAGTTCTTATAGCTATTCGCCTATTTGATTAGTTTACCTTGAATTGAATGGGTTTAACCCCAACCTCAATAACTCAGTTGTCAACTTGAACCTAATGTTTGTGATGGAAAGTTTAGGAATTTAAAAAAAAAAAGCTCTATGGGACCAATAAATAAACACTACTGTACACATTTGAATAATGAGCCTAATATGGGAATAGTTGGTTCATGCTCATAAAATCTGTACTGAAGGGGTCAATGAAATTTAATTTAGTAAAAGGGGTTTCTGGCACCAAACCACTGATCTACATCATCTTCTTCACACACCAACAGCTACAAATAATTTCACAATTTCATGTACTATGTAGGCATAATTAAGCAATATCGCATGAGCAAGAGTGCTGTTGTAGTGAATATCATCATAGCTGTGATTCAGCTGTAGGCACGAGCGCAACAAGTAATTATAGCCTGCTGATATTCAGTACAACAGCATGATTGCCAGTGTGATATTGCTTTTATACAACAGTTCTGTAAACGAGAAATTAATATCGCGTAACAAGACTTCTAGAATACGTGGCAAGGTACAATTATAAAGAAACATGAAACAAGCGCGAGAATAATGTGATACAGATAGACATACTAAACAACGCAAGACAACGAATGCAGTGCTGATTCCAGACATAGACCGGTACTAATGAACCAAAAGCGTGAAACAGCTGAAATAAGACATGTGACTAGGTGCAGTGGTTGATGGGAATCGTAGTCTCTAGTCTTTCTCCGCTATTTACGTGACATCCATCCATCCATCTTCTACCGCTTAATCCTTTTCAGGGTCACGGGGAACCTGGAGCCAATCCCATTGAGTATCGGACACAAGGCGGGGTACACCCTGGACAGGGTGTCAATCCATCGCAGGGCACAATCACATACACACTCACACACCCATTCATACACTACGGACACTTTAGACACGCCAATCAGCCTACCATGCATGTCTTTGGACTGGGGGAGGAAACCGGAGTACCCGGAGGAAACCCCCGCAGCACGGGGAGAACATGCAAACTCCGCACACACATGGCCCCGGCGGGAATCGAACCCCGGACCCTGGAGGTGTGAGGTGAACGTGCTAACCACTAAGCCTATTTACGTGACAATAACTAGCAAATTATTCATATTAAACGGAGGCACCCGGAAGAATAATAATATATATATATTTTTTGCACATACCCATTTATGAAAAACATAAGCCACGTACACAAACGACATGAGCAGTATGAGGGGACACCTATTACAAGTGTAAACTACATAACAAAAGTTGTTTTCTCATGATCTGGACATAACAGAAGTTGTTTTCTTGTGATCTCGACTTAATTTTTCTGTGTACTCGACATCCATTGTCCTGCAGTCAGTGGGGTTTTTTGAATGGGTTTTTGGTTAAATGCCTGAAATAAGGTCTGCGGTTAACACAAGCTCATGTTCCTGTTTTATACTATGATATAAAAGACATCAGTAATACCCCACTGAGGATTTTTTAAAAAGCTCTTATGTGCCTTGAAACAGACGGTTGCTAACAAGTGGCTAAATGGGACTACAGAGGTTGTTGCGGACATTAAACATCATCACGCCAAACAGGAAAACTCATCTACTACAGCCTCGTTGTGTTTATACTCTCGCTCTTGCAACTCAAACTTTCCAACTTGTACATCTATCGATTTATAGTATTTTCCAATTGTAGTGTTTTTTTTTTTTTTTTAAATAAAGATCGAAAGAATTACCGGAAGCTTAGTGCTGGTGACGTTGAAGTCATGCGACCGTGGTGTAGTTTGTTTAGTGCCTAACATTAGCTTTTTACTTCTGTCGATTGTATTTAGGCTTCAAAATTCATAAATGTTGTGTTCATTTGTGAAGATTATCTTAATGAACGAAACGTGTAAGAATCATAAACTTTTGTTGGTCACAGAATTTATTTCCTGCAATAATTCAAAAGCCAATGGAAAAATCCCATTGGTTTTTTGTCAAGGGAACCAGGGTGATGCTAACTTCTGGGGTGGTCTACAAAAATACGTCATCCCTACAGGATTGACGAGTTCACATTAGTGTCCGACACTTGAGAAGGGGACGCCCCTCTCTCTTAATGATAAAGTCCATCTCTACAGCGGGCAATATTACATTTCTGAAAGCACAGATGCCAACGTGCATGTAACACCAGTCCCATTCACAAAGAATGAGAAGCTGGTTGTACCCTTAAAGTACCTCATCACTTGTTGTTCATTTGGTTCAGACAAGTATTGAGATAGTCAATTTAGTCCAATTAATATCAGGTCTAGTACACGTCATCAGATAGATCTACTGCTTCACGCTACCTTTTACGATCAACAGAATCACCATCATCACTGCTTCTGTTCACATGGTGTTGACCTGGGGGTGGAGTCTGACATATTGAATCTCTCTAGTATCTTGGCAATGTACCTCTTTTGATTGATTTTTTTTTTTACAACTCTTTCATTTTGATGAAAATCAATGCCTAAGAAATGTCTCATTTTCCCAAGGTCCTTCATCTTGAACCGTCAACATCGTTTTCATGTCGTTCGGTAAATCATCGTTAGCAGCAATTGGCAGCAATAATCAGATCATCAACCCAGATTATCCGTATCACTCACTCTCTCTTTCTTTTCCAGTTCGCTTGATGTACAAATAGTGGTCAGCTGAATTCTGCACAAAATCATTTTCACTAAGGTAGTCATGTAATATTCTGTTCCAGTTCCTGCCTGACTGTTTTAAACCACACAGTGATTTTTTTCAGTTTGCAGAGTAGTTTTTCACATCCATCTTGCGAAGGTCAAGGTCATATTGTGCTGCTATTTGCACCAAGACTTGAATTGAAGTATTATTTGCTTTTGGAGAGAAAGTCACCTTGTAGTCTACTCCCATCACTTGGCTATAACCTTTAGCAACATATCTGGCCTTGTAGAGTATGTTTCAGACTCATCTGCATTGTTTTTGATAGAATAGACCCATCTACCACCCATTGCATGCTTACCCTCTGGTAGCATCGTTAAAGTAAATGTGTCATTTTCCCTAAGGAAATCCATTTCCCCTTTTAAAGTATTAGTCCAAACATGTGACATATTTGAACTTATAGCTTCCTTGAAGGTTTCTGGTATGTTACATACACTATAACAGTAGTTAACGTTGGTTAGAACCTAGTCCTCACACTCAACATCAGATAGTCAGTCAAATAAAGAGGGTTAGGGTTAGGCTCTTTCTGAGCACTACCTTGACTATCAGAAGTGTCGATCTTAGACTCTCGAGTCATCTTTGGTCTCTGATCAGCAGTGTCTGTTTTTTGGCATAAATGGTACATATCCCTTCCCATGGAAATCATCATCCGCCATTGAAAGGTCAGTCTGTGTCTGCTGCTGTTTTTGACATACCCTACAAAAATCCCTTTTTTCACATCATGAGTCAAGCTTTTTCTTCTCATGTTTGTATGCATAGCACATTGAACCAAATACCGACATTTTTATAAATGCTAGGTTTTCTTCCTCTCAACATATAGTATGGGGGTTTGCTGTATTCGATATTTGTAGCACCTGTTGTAAATTACTGCAGCATATTTCCACAAAATCTTGGGTGAATTGTTCTCTAAGAGCATACATCTTGCCATTTCGAACAGGGTTCGCCAGTTTCTCTCAGCAGTCCCATTTTGATTGGGTGAAGGCTGAGGTCTCATGCGTTATGCAGTTCTTGCTGAGCAGTGACTGAAACTCTTTTGCCTTGAATTCTGTAAGGTTATCTGACCTAATACACTTTATGGATCCATAAGGGGCTATATCGGCAATGAAACTTTTCAGTAGCTTTCACAGTGCCACTCTGAGCTTTCGTAAAGTACAAAAACACAGCACCTGAATAATTATCCATAAATGCCAGAGTATACCAGAAACCTATATCTTTAGCCTCTGGGTCAACTGGACCAGCTAAATCAGTATGCAGTAGTTTAAGTGCTGCCTTAGCTCGTGTATCAGGTTCTCTTTTTCTACTCTTTTCCATTGTGTGCAGATTTCACATTTTAGGTTAGTCTTATCAATATTACCCTTGATTTTCATTCCCTCTACTATATTCGTCATCATGATTGCAGTGACCCAGGATTTCGTGTTATGTTTGAAACACCCATTACAACTACCAGAGTCTATTGTACTCTGTCAAACTTCTTGTGAATGAGTTTGTCATGTCCTTGTCTGAACTTGATTGGGGCTCCATTCGTTCTGTGGATAGGTAGGGATGTACAGCACTTTCTTAAGCGTCGCCTTCACCTGTTGTCCCTTGCTGTCAATCAGGTACACCTGCATTGCCTCTTCTCAGCGCTGCCGTATGCCAACTCGATGTAATGTTTGTCTGGCTAGAACTTCTTGAACTTTCTGATGTCTGTAACAATGTATGATGTCACTCCTGTGTCAAGCATCAGTCCCTTTTGATGCAGTCTGTAGAACTGACAGTCACTTACTTTAAATCCAAACATGTGTTCTTTATCAACCTCTTAATCAGTGGCTTGTTTTACATTGTCTCTCTTTTTGAGTCTGCATACCGGCGACACATAAAAACATCTTTATGTGTTGAGCTTTTACAGTTACTACCCTTGACTAGACGACTGTCTACACCACTACACCACTGTTCCCTGGTGATATTGGTTCAGATATGCCTTAATATGGGCTCAATGTCCCTTTTGACTACAGTTGTAGCATGTAATGTTCTCTGGGTACAAGGGATAATTGAACAGTTTGAGGAGTATGAAAATAACTTAAATCATATGCCATGGTCTTCATCAGATTTCAACTCAATTGATATATACAATAAAAAAATTAATATGATATATTACAGTATGTGATACAAAGTATAACACACAATTGAATTGAAAACACATAGGGATTCACCTCCTACTGCATTTTGTTTGCACATCAGATGAACTTTTGTGTAAAGAAGTTGTTTCACTAGACACTTTGTATACTATATGTACATTTATATAAAAGTATAATTATATAAAGAAACACATACCCACACAGTGTGTCACACTCATCTGCCACTTTATTAGGAACACCTGTATACCTGCTCATTTGTGCAATTATCCAGTCTGTCAACCATTTGTTAGCATCAGAATGCATAACATCATGTAAATACAGGTAAAGAGCTTCATATCAAACATGGGAATGGGAGAAAATGTGATCTCAGTGACTTTGACGATAGCATGGTCGTTGGTGCCAGGCTGGTTCGAGTACTTCAGAAACTGATGATATCCTGGGATTTTCACACCCAACAGTGTCTAGACTTTACACAGAACAAAGCAAAAAACAAAAAACATCCAATGAGTAGCAGTTCTGTGGGAGGACACGCCTTGTTGATGAGAGAGGTCAGAGGAGAATGGCCAGATTGGTTTGAGCTGCTAGGAAGGTTACAGTAACTCTTTACAATCATGGTGAGCAGTAAAGCATCTCAGAATGCACAACATGTTGAATCTGGAGGTGTATGGCTGGAAACAACAGAAAAAGACCACATCAAGTTCCACTCCTACCATCCATGAACAAGAATCTAAGGCCACATTGAGCACAGGTTCAAAGAAAATGGACTGGAACATCACCCTAGTCTGATGAATCTGAATGTCTGCTGTGACATCCAGATATTTTGGTCAGAAACAGCAAAAACCCATGGACCAAACCAGCCTTGAGTCAACTGTTCAGGCTGGTAGTGGTGGTATAATGGTGCGATGCATGTCACAAAGCAGAAAGTCATATTAAACTGGTTCAGTGAGTTCAGAGTACTTCAGTGGCCTCCACCAGTCATCAGATTTGAATCAAATAGAGCACCTCTGGAATGTGGTAGGACGGGAGATTTGCAGCATGAATGTGCAGCTAACAAATCTTATGTGGGAAAAAATGATATAATCCATTCATGTGAACATGGACCCACCTAGAACACCTTGTATTCTGAGAGCAAGGGGGGAGGGGTCATTTAGCACCAGATGCTGTTGTGCATATGATGAAGCTAGACAAGCTTATTTTTTCTTTAGGTTTATTCTAGTGTCATTGCTGGGTTAATCAATGTTGTTTTCCTATGACCTTATGACACCTAGAGTACTCATTAATAAATTTTCATTTTGAGGAGATCACGAGTTTAGCCTGGGTCACAACACAGTGGCGATGCAATTAGAACTTATTTGGCATTTGCAAATTGAATTTTCTTATACTGTTTTCACCACTGGAGTAATTTATCATGTGTGATGGCTTCACAGAGCACTGATATCTGCCATTTTCTGCTTCATAAGTTCACATGTCCAACCCAATCGTGGTCACTAGAAACTGTAAGCTAACTGCTCAAATATCTTTAGATGCTAGTGTTTAGCCTGGTATATTTAGAAAATCCACTGATCCATTAGATGTTGACCATATGTATACATAATGTAGGGTTTAGATATCCCTTCCTTCCTTTTCTACTGGCACTGCCATATTTATTGGAATGAACTAAACACAAAAGTAAGCTCTAATATCCTCACAATTTCAATTAATCAAAATTGAATTCTATATTTTAAGACAAATAATAAGTTCCCGTTATATCTAGCCCAATAATTATGCATATGGAATGCAACTTGTAAGACTGAACGTATACAGCAAACCACCCAAATCCCTGAAAATGTACAAGATGAATTATTTATTACATACTTTATAGAAACGTATGTGAATCTTGAAAAACAGTTGATTGAGATAATCACTCAAAAATGTTTTTTTTCAAAATGTAAAATGTCAAACCAAGACAATAACTCTCCTATAGAAATATAGATTATATAGAATATCAAATGAGCAAACAACCCATTCATGAGAAGATCATTCAGACCATGTGTGTGTGTTTTTTTTTGTTGTTTTTTTTAAAATAAATGTAGAACTCAACTAAAGGTTGAAGTCTGGTCAAATTGCATTGAGCTTGTTAGCTATTGATCTGTGTTAAATTTACTTTCTGTGGCCCTGGGGCATGTATAAACTCACTACGTTCAGAGAATTCTGCACTTTTTTTCCCCTGCTAAATCATCTCTGTTTCTGCACCTGGTTGCATATAAATTTGCTTCCATGGCATTTGCTAGCGTTTTGTGGATTTGTTTCCATGGTATCAGAGATTAGTGTGAAAGTGTCTTAATGACGATCCACAGCTTTATGCCCTTGCCTGTTCTCAACAGATAGTGTGGTGGGCATTCGTTTCCATGATGTTTAGACACACTGGTCAGTGTTTTACATGTTAAGAATAACACTGAAAGGTTAACGGTCAGGCCCTGTGCATTTTTTTTTTATTTTTTAAAAAACCCTGTTTGATGACTGCTGACTTTATATGTTGACATTCAGACTACGGGTATGGATGATAGTATATATGATATACTAATATCATACTATTTTGTACACTCCCCTTTATGTCCTATATTATTGGACTTTAGCTACATTTGAGAAAGGTTTACCACCCAGAGACACAAATGAAGTCATTTTAATTTAATGAATGTAAAATATACAGTGGTGCTTGAAAGTTTGCGAAACCTTTCAAATTTCTGCATAAATATGACCTAAAACATCATCAGATTCAGGTCTCAGTGGACAGTGAGAACCCAGTTCAATAAATGAGATAAAAATATTACACTTGTTTATTTATTTATTGAGGTTTTTTTCCCCCTCAAAATTACATATATGTGAGTTGCAAAAGTATGTGAACATTTGCTTTCAGTATCTGGTATGACCCCCGAAGTGTTCCCGGTTGATCAGTCCTGCACATCGGCGTGGAGCCCGTTCCTCAGTACAGAACAGCTTCAACTCTGGGATGTTGGTGGGTTTCCTCACATGAACTGCTTGCTTCAGGTCCTTCCACAACATTTCTATTGGATTAAGGTCAGGACTTTGACTTGGCCTTTCCAAAACATTAACTTTATTCTTCTTTAACTGTTCTTTGGTAGAACGATTTGTGTGTTTAGGATCATTGTCTTCCTGCATAACCCACTTTCTCTTGAGATTCAGTTCACAGACAGATGTTTGTGAATCTGCTGGTATACTTCAGAATTCATGGTTCCATCAATAATGGCGAGTCATCCTAGGCCAGATGCAGCAAAACAGGTCCAAATCATGATACTACCACCATCATGTTTCACAGATAGGATAAGGTTCTTATGCTGGAATGCAATGTTTTTCTTTCTCCAAACATAATGCTTCTTATTTTAAACCAAAAAATTATATTTTGGTCTCATCCACAAAAATTTTTCCAATAGCCTTCTGGCTTGTCCACATGATCTTTAGCAAATGCAGATAGACAGACAGCAATGTTGTTTTGGGGGAACAGTGACTATCTACTTGCAACCCTGGCATGCACACCATTGTTGTTCAGTGTTCTCCTGACGGTGGACTCATAAACATTAACATTAGCCAATGTGAGAGAGGCCTTTAATTGCTTAGACGTTACCCAGAGTTCCTTTGTGTCCTCGTGGACTATTACATGTCTTGCTCATGGAGTGATCTTTTTTTGGTTTGACCATTCACATACATGTAATATTGGATCATTTCCCTCAATAAACAGATTACCAAGTATACTATTTTTGTCTCATTTGTTTAATTGTGTGAAAATCTGATGATGTTTTAGGTGGTATTTATGCAGAAATGTTGAAAATTCTAAATTGTTCACAAACATTCAAGCACCACTGTATATTATACCAACTTTCTGTCTTAGGAGAATATTAGGTACAAATAATATAATTCCCAGTCAAGGGCAATGTTTTTGTTCAAAGCACTGATCCTGCCAAAGTAAAATACCTCTTATTTTTTAAGCAAGCAAATGTTGTGAAAGAGAAAACCTTTTCATTTGCTGCAACACTTATGGATTCAGTTTTTTTTTTTTTTTTTTTTAAAGGATCATAATGAAAAACCTTGCAAGGCATATTTGATATTCAAAGTGAACACTAGGTTTGGCCTTGGTATCCTGTGGGTACTGCTGAAAGTGAAATAACTAAAAGTTTAATAGAAACTGTGTGCCATCAAATACGTAAATTGTAATGTATAGGTCAGTCCGCAGTTCACAGCTAAATGGGATTCTGAGCTCTCTGCCAACACTTAATTCTGAGTTTGAAAAGTGCCCCTGCTAACTCCTCCTGCAAAAAGTCTACTTGCTCTGGTTTAGTAGTTTCAGCATGCCCACAATTTCCAGTGTTCTTATAATGTATTATTAAAAGTATTTATATCAGGTTCTGGTTATGAGCCTTGTCATAAGGTTACCTGTTAAATGTGATCACATACAGGCTATTGGTGAACAGCAAGAACTGCTCTGCTCTGAAACATAGAAAAGCACTAAAGTTATCTGTAATCTAGTATATTAGCTAAGTCTGTTTAGTGACAAGCATTCAACATAAATCCTAAATAGCTTCCTATAGTATTCAGTTCAATTCAATTTCATTTTTATATGAAATATCAACAGACATCGTCACAAATCAGATTTACAGAAATCTAGAAGTAGATTTATATTTTGATGCCAATGAGTAAACCAGACGCAACAGTCACAAGGATAAACTCCCTGAAATGTCATGAGAGAGAATCCTTGAGAGGATTCAAAAGGGAACCATTCTCTTCTGGGTGACACTGGATTTATAAATGTTTACTCTTTCACAACTGTATACTATAAAGTCAAACAGTACTAACTGTGTTGAAAGGATATTCAATGTGAGAATTATATAATAGTCTACAGTTACAGCAGCAGTTCTTAGGTAGAAGTCTATAGTATCCAGTTGAGTTTTGTGTGCAAACTGTTCCCTTTCAAAGGGAACTCAATGTTGCATGAGCTTCATGCTGTGGGACATGAAGTCTGTGTGAAATCACGCCGATTTATAGGCCTGTCGTGGTCAGGTGATGTGGCAATTTGCACATTGCATGATTTTAAAAGGGAACCTGTAAATCACATCATCAGCCTTATTATCTTATTACTGCATGTTGGTTGTTTGTGTGAACGCTCCTAAAATCACTTCACTTCCTCTCTATTTTTCCAAAAAGTATCTCTTACTTTTATATTCCTCACCTCTTTGTGAGAGAGAATTCATGAATTCATGTTATTCTGTGCTCTCGTTTTATTTCGGGGACGGACACACTTTCTGTGTGAAGTGTTTGGGGGTGGAGCATGCTGCAGAAGACCGTGAGGAGGCTGACTGCGTGCATTGTGAACGCTTCACAATTAGGCAGCTCCGCTCTCAGCTTGCTCTCTTCTCAACCAAAAGGAGTTGGGTTTCAGAGCCTTGGGGTTCTGGGCCTGGGGATCCCATATGGATCTGGAGAAGGAACCGGAGATGAGCACTGCTCTATCTCTTGCTCTGTCCTCCGGATCTGACTTCTGCTTCCTGGTTTTGGAGCTTGCATCACGACTCTTCCTTCCAGTATGAAGAGTCAACCCAACCCACCCTCTCTGACTCCAAGGAGCCAGAGGGGGGAGCCAGTGCACTACAATCAGAGAGCAGCTTTCAATCATATAAAGAGCTGCTTGAAGTGATCACTAGGGCTGTAGAATTTAGATTGGGGTGGGGATGAGGAAGTGGCTTGTGGCAGGCTGGACAAGTGCGTTCTCCCCAGTGAAATTAAAACTCCCTCACACCACAGAAAACTCACGTTTTTCCAGGAGTGCATAATGAAATATCATGCTTCTGGGAAAACCATACATCAGCCATATTTATAACCCCGCGACGTCTGATTATTTGTCAATCATGGGAAATGAACAGTACGGATATTTGGCTATGCCAAAGGTGGAGGAGGCACTTGCGAGCGACCTCTCTCCATCAATGGCAGAGAATTTAGAGGGGCTGGCTTTGCAATCCAAGCCGTGTAAGGCCATCTCGGTGTTGGCTGGCAAAGCCTATGCAGCGGCAGGTCTCGCTTGTGGGTCACTTCATACAATGGCAGTGTTACAGGCCTACCAAGCAGACCTGCTGAATGAGCTCAACAGTGGGGAAGGAATTTGGCCAAGGCAGTGGCGGAGCTTCGACAAACCAAGGATTTGTCTCTTTGGGTGACCAAACAAACAGCCCATCATATCAGCCGTTTAATGGATAGATAGATCACGGTGGAGAGACACCTATGGCTCAACCTCTCAGGAATGGTGGATGCGGATAAGGTCTTTCTTGCTGGAGACCCCGTTGAACCTTCTGGCCTGTTCAGCGGTGCGGTTAACTCCAATTGCCGACAGGTTTTGTGAGGCAAAACAACAAACGGTGGCATTCAGCAAGTTCCTTCCCCATTGTGTTGAGTTCACCACAAGTGGAGCCTGGGCCAGCACCTGTGTGAGGGAGGCACAGAAGGCAAGTGTGGTGGCCCGCCTCTCTCCGAGGAAAGCCAGGGGGACCATGCAGCCACAGTTGCGGCCTGATAGTATGCCTGATCTTAAAAAGATCATTAATGCCAAGCAAGGGATGGAAGTGTCAGGGGATATAGGATTCCGTTATGATGAGGGCATATCTATCCCCAACATGCGTAGGGTCAATCCTATCGACACTGAGCAAGATAAAGCTGGGTCTGGGCATCCCCTCATGGGATGCCTCATAGGCTGGGGTTCGGTCATAGATGGCCATCCAGCTCATGGTGTCTGGAGAGGCCGTCATCTAGAGTGGCATGTAAATTGCATAGAAATGCAGACCATTTTCCTAGCACTGAAATCATTTCTTCCTCAGTTGAGAGGCCACCATGTGTTAGTTATGACAGAGAATACAGCAGTGGTCTCCTATATCAACCACCAGGGAGGGTTATGTTCACACCCCATGTTCAGGCAAGTGCAACAACTTCTTCACTGGGTGGAGGGAAAGTTTTTGTTAGTAAGTGCAATATACATTTCGGTCAACCAGAATGTGGGGGCAGTCATCCTGTTTAGACAGGGGCTGAGGCCTGGGGATTGGAGGCTCCACCCACAATTGGTGGAGTCTGTATGGCGGAGGTTCAGTCAAGTGGAAGTGGATGTGTTCGCTTCCAAGGAGATGACACAATGCCTTCTGTTGTTTGCGCTCACTCTTTCAGCACCATTGGGACTGGACGCCATGGTACACACATGGCTAAGGTAATGTCTGTATGCTTTTCCCCCGATCGCTCTGCTCCCACAAGTTCTAGCGAGAGTTTGCCAAGATCTTAATGGCCAAGTTGAATATGGTTCTCAGAGATAATATCACTGCTAGACAGCACCTCCTGGGAGATTCCTATCTCAAGCCAGAGGGTTGATTTATCACCCTCGGCTAGAACTATGAAAATTGTGGGTCTGGCCACTGAGGGGCACCAGCTCATAGATTCTGGTCTCTCAACCAAAATTGTAGAGACCATGTTGAATGCTAGAGCACCATCAATGAGAAAAATGTATGCACTCAAGTGGTGGCTTTTTGTCTCTTGGTGTGAGGAACATCAGTTAGACCCAGTAGACTGTGCAATAACTACAGTCCAGGATGTTCTTACAGGAATGTTTCTCAGCAGGGTTGGCTCCTTCTACAATTAGGGTATATGTGGCTACCATTTCAGCCAGCCATGCCCCTATTGATGGAGCCTCTGTGGTGCAACATCCTCTAACATCAAGGTTTATGCATGGTGTCAGGCAGCTGAGGCCCATCTGCAGACCGTGCATACCTTCCTGTGACCTTTCTGTGGTCCTGGAAGGTCTGTCAGGTGCCCCATTTCAGCCCTTAGAATCAGCGTCAGAGAAGCTTCTGACTCTAAAGGTAGCTTCTGAGCGTCAGAGAAGCTTCTGACTCTAAAGGTAGCTCTTCTGCTGGCCCTGACATCTCTCAAGTGAGTAGGAGATCTAAAAGCTTTCTCTGTTGCCCCTTCCTGCCTTGACTTTGCCCCAGGATTATCCAAGGCCTTGCTACACATGTATCCTTGGCCAAATTATATTCCTGAACTGCCTATGTCTGCTGCCCAGTCAGTAGTATTGCAGGCTTTCTACCCTCCTCCGTGCCTCACACTGGAATAAAAGAAATTGCACCTACTGTGTCCAGTAAGGGCTCTCTGTACTTATGTCCACCGCTCCGGCCAGTGAAGTAAGTCAGAGCAGTTGCTGGTCTGCTTTGGCGGTGACACTAGAGATGATACTATGTCAATTCAATCCAATTGAATAGTGGAGACAATCTCTATCGCTTATAAGGCGCATGGTCTCACTACACCTCTGGACATAAGGGCTCATTCCACTAGGGCGCTCACCTCTGAGAAGGCTTTATTCAAAGGGGTACCCTTAGAGGATGTGCATACTGTGGTGGGGTGGTCTATGCCACTCACATTTGTTTGACATTACAGTTTGGACATATATTCCACCCTTGGCTCGAGTGTCTTGCAGTGACCCTCAGGCTCGGACCCTTTGAACAGACCATACCCTCAGTATGACGGAGTGGGTATACTCATTCCAACAGTGTGAAGCTCACTCAGTATTGAGTTCCCTTTGGAAGAGAACGTCTAGTTTACGCATGTAACCCTGTTCCTCGAGAAGGGAATTAGACATTGTGTAAATTTATCATACGGAGGCATGCCTGTGAATTGTGTCTTTGCTTCAGATAATAGAGGGTGATGACGTTGTTTACAGGTGGCATTTTATAATCACGCAACACGCGAAGTGCCACGTCACCTGACCATGGCAGGCCTATAAATAGGCTTGATTTCAGGTACAGACTTCAGGTACCGGTCACGCACAAGGGTGCTTCCCACAGTGTGAAGCTCATGCAATATCTCATTTCCTTCTTAGGGAACAGGGTTACATGCCTAAACCAGACGTTTTTCTGACATTAAAATCCTTGGGTTTGCCATGTGGGACTATCCACAGAAGCAGTAAGTGAGTTAGAAGTCCATAGGCTGTGGAACCCAGTTTTCATAATAAATGTAGTGCATTTATGTAGGCAGTAGGGAGCTATTTGAAATCCATTTAATGGTTCAGTTAATTTAGCTGGTGTAAAAAATAACTTTGCACCCTGCAATCTACTTATAGAGATGACTCACTCATAAAATTGAGAAATGTGTGACATGACATCTTTTCTGATGTTTTGAATAAAGTTTTTATCAATCTATTGAATCAAAAAGAAACACTTGGCACAAACACTCAGGCCAGCAGTGTTATTGTGTCCCCTCGCATCCTCATATACCTGTTTGATGACAGGGGAGAGACAGCAGGGTCACAGAGAGGTCACACTCTTGAACAGCATAGCATAAAAATGGTGTTGTAATAATGTCATAAACTATTCTCATAAACCTAAAGACCACTGCAAGTACTTATAATATGAAATGCTTCAAATAAAGAAACTAGATGTCTAACATTAACTAGCTACCTTAACTTCATAGTGCTAATGTCAGTGCTTTGATAACACTAATATAAGCTGCAACTATATAAATGAAATCCAGAAATGTATAAATAAATTCGTTATAAATTAAAAAATGTAAGATGTGTTAGAGTAGCACGTTATCTTCACAAATGGTCCATAATGAGCTGCTAAACAGAGCAATCTGTATTTATACTCAATACTCTTATGTATTTATGGCTTAGAGCCAAGTGTATAACTGCTTCTTCCATGTTTGAGGGTCTCAACAGTCAAAAGATTGCTGCTGAATGTTATGTAATAAAGGGACAAAATTGCACAAACTGGGGTGTAGTGACAACTGCCAAATTGAACTTCAACCACAATTTCAGCCAAACTGAATTTTCAGTCAGTACAAAGAATGTGATTCATGATTTGACCATTAAAAATACACTATATGGCCAAAAGTTTACGGACACTTGGCCATCACACTCATACTGTCTTCCCTAAACTGATGCAAATAAGTTGGAAGCACATTATTATCTAGACTGTCTTTGTATGCTGTAGCATTACAATTTCCCTTCACTGGAACTAAGGGGCCCAAAACTGTTCCAGCATGACAAATACCCCTGTGCACAAAGCAAGCTCCATGAAGATATGGTTTGCCTGACCTCAACCCCACTGAACACCTTTGGGATGAATTGGAATGCTGACTGCACACCAGGTCTTCTCGACAGACATTAGTGCCCGACCTCACTAATGCTCTTATGTCTGAAGCCACACACCAAAATCCAGTGAAAAGCCTTTCCAGAGGCTGGAGGTTATTATAACAACAAAGAGCAGGACTAAATTTGGAATGGGATCAAAAAGCACATATGAGTGTAATGGTCAGGTGTCCATATAGTGTATGTTTAATAAAATTATCATTAATAATTCTATTGGTTTACAGTTTAAAAAAGCCTAATTTTGTTTTAGCGGTCTCATACATGCATCCAAGGTCAAAAAAACTATTTAATTTTCTCATAATTTATATTGCAGCATCACCTCTATTTCTCAGTGTTACAAACGACTCGCTCAAGGATCTGTTCACTCTAAACTCCTCCTTTCAGAGAGCCTACTCTGCTCTGATTGGTCAGATGGCACAGTCTGTTATGATTGGTCTACCGCTTACAGCATGTGTCAGAAAGGAAACGGCCATTATCATGTCTGAATTTCAGCTCAGTGATAATATTGTAGGTTTTACCTTATTAATTTGAGCCTGAATCTGATAGTAATACATCGGAAGATCAATCAGAACCATCATCGCAAGCACGACGAGAACAGGAAGTTTCTCAGTGGCACGTTTATATGTAGTTTGGCAATAACGTGAGTTATCCGGTTAGCAGAGGCTAATAGCTAACAGGCTAACAGCTGTGCACTGACTGTACATGTATACAACACAAAACTACGCATTTAGAACACTCAGTAGAAAATATATACATAAATAATTAATCATACTTACAGGTTGTGATCCAGAGGCACAAGATGGTCCAGATAAAGTGGGTACAGCTCCGTCTTTAATGAATAATTGTTTAGCAAATCCCACATTGACTTCAGCTAGATTTGAGAAGCGGTCGTCAGTGAAATCACAGGAACACAAACGAAGGTCGGAGTTGAAATGTTGTGGTATTGTTTTAAAAATGAATTCTAACCCCTGACGCTTTACATCCTCATGCTTAGGGAATCCATGCAAAGTGGTTTTGCTTTTGCAGTGCAGAAAACAACGTCTTCTAGACATGAACCTAACTCTTTCAGGACTCAACCTCAACTATAGTGCTTGAGGGCGGGTCAAAGTACACGTTGTTCATGAGCAGCCAATGAGGACCAGAGGCGGGGCTTTTTGTTACAAACCTACCTAGGTTAGTACAGGAAGTAAGTCTAGAATCACTAACGACTCGTTTCAGCTTCCTTCTTTTGGGAGTCAATAACTCCATTTGTCGTGCACTTTGATTTTTTAAACTCTGAAGACTTTTTACATTTACAAACAGCTCTATAGCACACTACATGAAAGGTAATATCTGAAAAAAGCATAATACGTGCTCTTTAATATCTGTTTACCTATTGTTGAAATCCATTGCATAACAGCTGGCTAATATTTATCGATATATATTTATCTAAATGGTAGCAAGTTATTAATAAAGACGCTTTTAACAATTTCTTTAAAGTCTTACACAGTCAAACTAAATGAAAAATAAAACTTTATGATTCTTCTTTTTTGATCATTTACTGTACCTTTTTATTATTCTTTTCTTCTGACTTATGCTATTTTATGCCCTGAATGGTGATGTCAGATAATGCTGATCCTCTCCATGGCTTGCAACACCTATAAAGTAAACTGTGATATTTGGTATGCCATATTTTCCTCCAGCAGCCAATGAAACACATGCTGGAACATTGCTTCTGCCAAAGTGCCAGCTGCCAGGAGGTGAGGTGACAGCCTGGGCACAAACTGACCATGACAACATATATTGTTGCATGTCAGCATCATGGGACAGCCACTGATATTAGGTTTTCCATGGCCACAGTGGTGTGGGTCCAGATGTTTGCGGTGGGTCTGGTGGGTCGTGTCCATGGTTTGTTCCTGCCACAGGAAGAATAAGATATACTGCTCTTTCATGGCTGATCAGTCAAGAGTTGAACGTGCCCCGTTGCTTAACTAAACACTCATGAAGGCGGCAGAAGACACTGTCCATGATAAGAAACCATTTAGCCAGCCAACAGCAGATTTGAGGGAGTCCAGGCTAATCCCAATGACCAGCCATCACCTCCTTAGCTCATTTGGGATTTGGGTAACAAAACTGGCTTTGTTAAAAATCACACTAACCAAAACAAATAAAACTAAACAAGAGAAAATAACACTGAACCATACTCACTATACCTATAACTTCTTTGAAATACTAAAATGTATCAAATTTCTTCCAGATTTTTTTTTTTTTAGCCTCATTTTCACATTCTCTCATGCATGGCCTTTTGATCCTTATTTAGGCCCACTCTCAAAAGATGATTTCAAACAGGAAACTAGGGGTAGGGTTGTATGTCTGAAATACCTGTGAAAAGAAGTGTTTCCTTGAGTAAAGTGTTACAAGGATGGCTGAGAGGTGTGACAAGTGTCCTCAGAGAGTTGAAGTGTTTATGAGAGCCAGTATAGGAAGCAGGCAGGGTTACACTTCTCAGCAGGCCCTCACACCTACACTCCTGCACCTGTAATTAAACAGAGCAAAGTGTAACTGCTGTGGAATTAGCAGAGTTGCACCCGATACAAGTCCGACACAAATGAGCAAAACATTAGAAAAATTTACAAAAGATTTTAGAAAAATCTGTGATGATTTCAATCATATAATGAACTTTAATGGAAATAGGCTTAATGGTTTCCATTATGTACTTATCTGATTCCTGTTACTGTCTGTGTGCAGTTTTGCATGTTCTCCCAGTGCCTGTATGGTATTCCAGTTTTTTCCCTGTGTGTGTGTGTGTGTGTGTGTGTGTGTGAGTGTGAGAGAGAGAGATAACTTGTGATAGACTGGTGTCCCATCCAGTGTGTATTCCTGCCTAGGCTTTGGACCCGCCCTTACTTGGATAAAGTAGATACTGAAGAGTCTGCTAAAAGAGAATCAAACAATGTACATTATTTTACCATTGACCACTAAACCATTAAAAAAAAAAACTATACAGACCATTTTATCTATAAAGGAACATTATGTCCATCAAATATTATATTATCAAATATTACCACTAAAAACATCACAAATCACCACCAGAGGTCAATGCTATCAGTTTACTATTAACTATCACCAGAACCCAATAGGGGTATTTTTCATAGGCAGATGATTACCATCAGAAAAATGACATAAACCCATAAATAACCACTACAAATAACACAACTTACTGAACTACCCTTACAGACCACCTAAAACACATTCAAATCAATAAAGAACCACTAGAAATCGCTAATGTTTTCTAATAAATGCAGTGGTTTTTGAAGGTCCTGGAGACCTTCCCATGTTGTTAACTTAAAGGAACAGCCTTACTTCAGACTGTTACAATGCAAAGACACTGGGACCCCTTCCAAAGGAGGCTTTTTTAATCCATTTATGGGAGCATCTGAGTGGCCATACAAACCATTATTACTATAGAAATAATAACCTATTGGAAAAAGCACATTAGTATAAACCTGATTACCAAATTTTCCCCAATCTTGGAAGTGTGGGCCCCAAGAACACAACAGCACAGATCTCTAGTCACGTCTTTATCAAAGACATGTAGAAATGGCTTATTAGTATTAGACCCTGTTTCTACAACTAGATAAATAAACCTGCTAAAAATCCATCCATCCATCCATCCATCCATTTTCTTTGCCGCTTATCCTTCAGGGTCACGGGGAAACCTGGAGACTATCTGTGGACAGGGTTCCAATCGATTACAGGGCACAATCACATACACGTTCACACACCCATTCATACGCTACGGACACTTTGTACACGCCAATCAGCATACCATGCATGGATGTCTTTGGCCTGGGGGAGGAAACCGGAGTACCCAGAGGAAACCCCCCGCAGTATGGGGAAAACATGCAAACTCCGCACACACAAAGCAGCGGCGGGAATCGAACCACCAACCACTATGTTACCTACAGACACATGTTATGTAAGACTCTACAGTAATAATGGAATAATAATCCTGCATATTTTAAATGACTTCGACAAAAAAAGTTGCTATAAATCCTTTGTATACATTACATGCATATCCTACACAATTATAATTTTATTTTGATGTACAGTACATTAATACAATAAGGGGGTCATATTGCTATGTGTGCCGCAAACATGAAAAGCAAAAAGATTAAAAAAATACAAAACAATTTTCATGAAGGAGACATTTTATTTCAGATCCCATCATCAGCAAGACAGAAAACTGGTCGTTTTAAAGAGTTTGTGTAGTCATCGACCGGCCAGACTGATAAATCACATTCCGGAAATTCCTCAATTAAAATGCTTGTATAGACACTTACCTGTTTGCATAGACATTGACCAGCATGTACTATTTAGCTCATATGAAAGATGCAATCCTACGTAGACCCTGTTAGTAAATCATTTCCACGTTTTTTCCGTGGGTGCTATCAAGTGTGCATATATATTTTTAGACCTCCAGCCGGAAATAGTCATTTAGAAGACGTGTGATTGATAAGATGATCTTTCGCCTTTGGTCACGAGCTTCATTCATTTTGGATTTGGGGCAGTGGAATAAATTAATAATGCTGCTAACTAATAGGTATGATTAATCACTCTTTATACTGAATGTGCCCTCAACGATTTTAAAATAGAAATGGTATTATATTTGGAACATCTACATCACGTCTCTTCATGTCTGCAATATATCAGATCTTTTTTTTTTTGGCTAATACATTTTTGTTCCTGTGGTACAATTTCTGAAACTCATCCTCCAACATTTCTCCTTTTCACCAGTTTTGCCCCTCCACAGCCTCCTCCACTTCCAAATGCATATTTATTTATACGACTTTCTATTGTTCTCTAGCAGCGCGTTGGTGAGGACAAGATGAAGGGAGCAGGTGGTGCAAAATAAAACAGCAGACAAAGTAACTCTGGAAAGGGATGATCAAGAGGGGTGGATAGAAGGACTTGCTGAATATAACACAGCCAAGTGCAGACCTCTAAGGGAGCAAATTATGTGAGTCATCCCCTTAGATGATCCCCAGACCTGTTCGCTTTCATTTATAACTGACACAATGTTTGGTCACCCATTTAGCTTTAGTTTTGATCAACACTTCCTACAGGTTTTGCTTAAAATATAAATGCACAGGGGGGAAAAGCATATTATTCCATGTGCTCATGTTCTACTGTACATGAAGAACAAATCTGTTCACAGCTTACTAGATATTATGATATCCTCTACATTCCAATTGAAAAGAAACAAACAAACAAAAAGTCTCAATCTTAATATATCGCATATAGCAGTATACATTGATTATAAAATAGCTCTTTCATATAGCAAATTTGGCCTGGTAAAACATCAGTAATTAAGCTTAAAACTCTGTCAGGATGGTTTCATACTCTGGCAACAACAACACCGGTTATCAATATACAGTATAAAATATAAAACGTGGCTGGGGTTGTAACAGAAAAAGGTTAGTTGTTCAAGAAATGTAGAACTGGGTTTCTATACTAGAACAGGTTGCTGTGTTTATGTCTGTTTGAAATTTGTTCACTGAGAGCTGTGCAATATTTAGCAAGTTTGAACTAAGTTATTTTTTTTTTCCCCTGCCAGATTTAGTGCTGTTTGGTTTAGCTATTTGTGTAGACGTGTAGGAAGGATTGGCTGGGCTCTGATGTGAGGCTCCCAGAGCTGCAACCGAGGGTGGCTAAACAGGATTTGAACTCACTGAATGAGTCTCTGAGATTTCATTCATGCCAAAACTCCAAAACTCTGCACAACTGAAGATCTGTATTCGTTTTTTCTTCATGTCACAGGAAACACAAAGTTAACTTCTTGTTTAACTCACTCTTGTCACTCTTGTTCAAATTCTGCTCTAGAGACTGCCTATGATAAGGGTTTACACCAGTTCTTCATTTTTAGGCTTTGTTAATTATTATTATTATTTTTTCCAGGGAATAGTGCAGATATCAGTGCATATGTCTCCATAGCAGTTCCAACCTGAACTTCTTGTTCTTTGTGTATCCAGTGTTATTAGTGTTGATCTTGTCTGGTCTGCTTTTGACCTTGTCTGCATAATACATTTACTGTAATAACCTAGTCTGCCCATGTTTTGATCCTTGCTATGGAATGGCCTAAATAACAACACACAGTGCCATTAGTGTGAAGAAGTATTCGAACACCATCCTGTAACATATAGCGCCCTCTGCTACTATTGGCACCTTTGGTAAATATGGGAAAGGCTGGGAAAAAATTGTCTTTATTGTTTAACTGTTTGATTTTCTGTTAAAGAATTGCTCTCATGGATATCAAACAAGTGCAAACATAACACAGGTTTATCCAAAAAAAAAAAAAGGTTAAATATAGGTGTGCAACAGTTATTGGCACCATTATAAATTCATAGGAGAAAAATATATTTGAAGTATATTCCCATTAATATTTGACATTTTTAGTACACCGGGGTGACTAGGAACAGGAAATTGTTCAACCATAACTTTCTGTTTCACAGGGATATAAATATGAGGTAAGACACAGGCCAAATTCCCTTAGTCATTCATAACAATGGGTAAGACCAAGGAATATAACTGTGATGTGCAGCAAAAGGTTGTTAAGCTTCACACAATGGGAAGTGGGTATAAGAAAATTGCACAAGCATTGAAATTGCCCATTTCCACAATCAGGGCAATAATTACGAAGTTCCAGTCAACTGGAAATGTTATGAATCGACCTGGAATTGGATGTGTGTCTATATTGTCTCAATGCACTGTGAAGAGAACGGTTCAAATGGCCAAAAAATCTCCAAGGATCACAGCTGGAGAATTGCAGAAGTTAGTTGTATCTTGGGGTCAGAAAGTCTCCAAAACTACAATCCGAAGTCACCTACATCACCACAAGTTGTTTGGAAGGGTTTCAAGAAAAAAGCCTCTACTATCATCCAAAAACAATCTCGAGCGTCTTCAGTTTGCCAGACACTACTGGAACTTCAAATGGGATCGGGTTCTATGGTCAGATGAAACCAAAATAAAGCTTTTTGGTAATAAACACCAGAGGTGGTTTTGGTGCACACAGAGAGGAAGCCATTTGGAAAAGTACCTCATGCCCACAGTTAAATATGGTGGAGGATCTTTTAATGTTTTGGGGCTGTTTTCTGCCAGAGGACCTGGACATTTTGTTAGGATACATGGTATCATGGGCTCTATCAAATATCAACAGATATTAAATGAAAACCTGACTGTCTCTGCCAGAAAGCATACAATGGGCCGTGGTTGGATCTTCCAGCAGGACAATGATCCAAAACATACATCAAAATCAACACAAAAATGGTTTACTGTCCACAAAATCAAGGTCCTGCCATGGCCATCCCAGTCCCCTGACCTGAACCCCATAGAAAACCTGTATGGTGAACTGAAGAGGAGAGTCCACCAGCGTGGACCTCGAAATGTGAAGGATCTGGAGAGATTCTGTATGGAGGAGTGGTCTCAGATCCCTCGCCATGTATTCTCCAACCTCATCAGGCATTATAGGAGAAGACTCAGAGCTGTTATCTTGGCAGAGGGAGCTAGCACAAAGTATTGACTAAAAGGGTACCAATAATTGTTGCACACCTACATGTAACAAAGATATATTTTGATAAACCTGTGTTTTGTTTGCAAATGTTTGATATCCATGAGAGGAAAGTATTTTTGTAATTTTTTTAAACAATAAAAGGTGGCAATGGGCACAGGCTCACCAAAACTGGACAGATGAAGACCGGAAAAACGTAGCCTGGTCTGCTGAATCTCGATTTCTGCTGAGGAACACAGAGGGTATGGTCAGAATTTGACATGAACAGCATGAATCCATGGACGTAAACGGTCTTGTCTCAACAGTCCAGGCTGGTGGAGGTGGTATAATGGTGTGAGGAATATTTACTTGGACCGTTAATGCCAATCGATCATGGTTTGAATGCCACAGCCTATTTGAGTATTGTTGCTGACCATGTGCATCCAATTCAAGTCAAGTCAAGCAGCAGATTCCTTTGTGAGCACAATTTACCCATCTTCTAATGGCTACTTCCAGCATGATAATGCACCATGTCACCAAGCAAAAGTCATCTCAAACTGGTTTCATCAATATGACAATGTCCATGTTCTTCAGTGTTCTTTAGTGGCCTTTACTGTCACTGGATCTGAATCCAATAGAATACCTTTGGGATGTGGTAGAACAGGGGATTCACAGCATGAAAGTGCACCTGAAAAATCTGCAGGAATTGTGTCATGCCAACACAGACCAGAATCTCAAAGGAATGTTTCTGACATCTTGTGGAGTCCATGCCATGAAGAATATAACATGTACCCTGTACTATCATAGTGTTCCTAATAAAGTGCTCTGTGAGTGTACATGAACAGTGCTGATCAGTAATTGGTCATCAGGACACAATGATAATACTGTAAGAGGTAGGTTGTTGGGAAACAATAGTGATCAGTGTTTAGTTGTTGGGAACACAGGCTTGCACACGCACAACACCGTCAGGCTGTACACACTAGTGTACTATAAAACTGAGAATAACTACTTCAGTGACTATTTTGCTATTTCGGACAAACCACCCTCACATAGCAATCTGCCATTGTGCCATTTTCACTTTGTCTTATTCCTACAAGTATGTCATAATATCCAAACCATATGCAAAAGATCGATAAGATTTATATGTGTTTGACCTTTTTGTAATGCAAATTAGTTTATAAAAAATGCTAGTTTATAAATTTGCTACTATACTCTTTTGTCATGCGCTTACACTGTTATCATTTACACTGATTTAGACTCTATTAACCTGTAGCACTGACCTGTGTTTCTATGTTAGTCCTCTGTGGGGAAGAAGAGTTCTTGATGAAAGAAAATATAAATAGCTAGTGGCACTGACTGTTCCAGATGAACTGATCAGAAAGAAAAATTTGCAGTAGTATCAGAGATGGTAAAAAAGCCAACATTAAACTCTTATGACTCTTTTGCCTCTTAGGTTGGCATACCTGATTAGTACAGAGTGCATTACTGGATTACTTCGATGACACTAATGAGCAGACACAGGCATTTCCTCTCTGATGTTTGTGATTGATGTAAGGACACGCTCACCACATGCCCTCCCAGCATGCAACAGGGTGTGAAAGAAGCATTGACCTGGATCATTACTGTTCCCCCTGTAAAACTGATCAGAGCTTTGCACATACTTTTATAAAGGTGAAGAGTTTAAAGAAGAAAAACCATGGCGAGCCAAAATAAATAAATAAATCATAGTAGACTATTTTCTACTGATTCTTATGTGTATTATACGAGAGAAATAATCGTCCAGGATTGCAATCTCAGGTTTATGCCTACTCATACTTTTTTTAGGATCCTAGCATGTGAAATACTTTCACACCTATCAGAAGGACTAGGCATTCTATTACTTTACAAATCAGTGTTTGTAATACATCTTGAACTATTCTACACCTGTCTCCCTTTGTTTTTCCTCATACCTTATAAAAACACATATCAGTATTTGTATTATTCCGGTACATGGAAGCGCAATACCTTGTTTACGTCTCTCTCTTTCAGTCTGAGCAGTGAGAATAATGTCAGTAGTACTGAGATAGTTGTATTTCATCCATCATCCTTCCCTCTGATGGCTCACCATAGAGACCACAATACATTTAAACACAAGCTTTAGCTGCTCAACAAGGCTACTTCCCCCTGAGAGATGGGTACCACGGTGAAAAAACAACTTGCTGTCAAAAGCTTAATTCAAATTCGAGACCATGTTGTTTTTAGAGCCAGTCTACATGAATCTGTATGAAGGTTGAAAGAAAAGCAACATATCTGAACAGTATACCATAGTTGAAACAAGAACACATCAACTGCAGGGTAAAAGGATACACAGTGAAAGGGAAAAATGACCTTGAGAAAAACAACAACAACAGAATTTTCAAATTCAAATTGCACTGGTGGCTTAGTGGTTAGCACGTTCGCCTCACACCGCCAGGGTTGTGGGTTCGATTCACGTGGCTCTGTGTGTGCGGAGTTTGTATGTTTTCCCTGTGCTGTGGGGGTTTCCTCTGGGTACTCCGGTTTCCTCCTCCAGTCCAAAGACATGCATGGTAGGTTGATTGGTGTGTCCGTAGTGTATGAATTGGTGCGTGAGTGTGTATGTGATTGTGCCCTGCGATGGACTGGCACCCTGTCCAGGGTGTACCCTGCTTTGTGCTTGATGCTCCTTGGGGTAGGCTCCAGGTTCCCCGTGACCCTGAAAAGGAGTAAATGGTAGAAGATGGATGTATGGTATTCACTTATTTGCTTTTTGAGATCAGCTATAACTTTAAAAACCACCTGCCTAATATCATGTAGGTCCCCCTTGTGCCACCAAAACAGCTCTGACTCATCGAGGCATGGACTCTAGAAGACCTCTGAAGATGTGCTGTTAGACATTAGCAGCAGATCCTTTAAGTCCTGTAAGCTGCGACGTGGGACTTCCATGGATCGGACATGATTGTCCAGAACATCCCACAGACGCTCGATTGGATTGAGATCTGGGGAATTTGGAGGCCGATTCATAACCTTGAACTCTTTGTCATGCTCCTCAAACTGTTCCTGAGGAATTTTCATTGGATTATCCTGCTGGAAGAGGCCACTGTCTATATGGAATACTGTTCCCATGAAGTACTTGGTCCACAACAATGTTTAGGTAGGTGGTATGTGTCCAAGTAAAATCCACATGAAAGCCAGGACCCAAGATTCCCCAGCAGAATATTTGCCCAGAGCAGCACACTTCCTCCACCGGCTTGCCTTCTTACCACAGTGCACCCCGGTGCCATCTTTTCTATGATGGACTATGTACATCTGCGCTTACCCCTATATTGCAATATCCTCATTGTATGTTTGGCAAACACTTTCAATACAATGACTGTGGCTGCCTGTCCTCTCATTCTAATAAAATTGTCTTTGTGACATACTGAGAGATTATGCTACCCATGCTGATTTATGTCATTCCTGTAAGCAGTCATTTGTCACTGATCATGCAACTTGACATGATCATTAGTTATATAGAGGAGAAAACAATATAAGCATACGTTCAGCAAGTTTCAGAATGGGCCTTCTCCTATCATGACCTCCAGTATGATGAAGACACACTGCTGCTTGTGACAGCAGGTGTTGGTGTATACGATGGAAGAAAAATCCTGTTTAGTTTCACGTTAATCACATCGAGTAAAATGACACATCCTTTTGTATGACAATTTGGTATATAGCAAAACTAAGAGAAATGGCCTTTCCATTCCAATACTTTCAGAGGGAACTGTATATAGATATATCACAGGATATTTGTTATTTGGATATTATATGTTATTTGGATATAAAGGATATTTGTTATTTGATTTTTATCCCCATTTTTCATTTGGTTCTTTGTCAAGAGATAATCATGGAACAATTATTGACCCAAGTGTCACTTGGGAGATAATTGAACTTGAGATTGAAGTCAGCCTTTGTTTGATAATAAATCAACCAATTCATCAGTCCAGTCCAGCTTTTCAGATGAGATTCTTTATGGATGTGCTGTGGAGGTTATGTGACTTGGCAAAAGCAAAACTCACAGTAACTAGATAATTACTGCTTTTTTTTTTTTTTTTTTTTTTTTTTTTAATCTTCCTTATGGCATATATAACATTTATGAGACTGTCTAACATTATTTTAGTAATTTCCTGGAATATGATATGGATCAAAATTTTGCAGTGAAAATATGGGGACCATACAGTGGGTCTCTAAACATCAAATGATTTGACTCCCTTAAACAGGCCTTTGCATGGCACAATTACGTCACCCGCTCCAATTTCAAATATTTGACTTGCATTTCCATAGTTGTGTTGCCAGAATGAAACACATGATGTCATAGATTCATTTGCATATTCTTTGAATTCTCATGATCATTTGCATATCAAAATGCAGCATAATGAATAGGGAAGATTTTTTTTTTTTCCTGAAAACTCTTAGAATAGAATAGAATAAAATAGAATTGAATAGAGATTAATCAGAATAGAAAAGACTTTGGTTCTTCATATTAATACTTATATAACTTATATATTCCTACTATCATTTCTATCAAGATTGAAGATAAACTGAAGCAGTGGTAGTGAGCATTAGAAATAGATATGAAGGAAAACAGTTATGGATTGTGAACTTGCTTTTATTACTTGTAGATATATCCAAGAAGAGAGTTTAAAATAAAGAACAACGAGGTGCACATGTGCAGTAAATAATGGTGATTCATGATTGCTCGAAGGATTATCGAGTCAGGTACGACACACTGATGGTGAGTTGATCGAATCTGCTTTCTCAACTCATATCAAGTCCATGACAGTCACTAATATCTATTCAGCATGTTGCTAGACTTGTTGCTAGGCTCTTTAAAAAAAAAAAAAAACTCACTAATGGAGTGTAAAAAGTCACCAAATGTAGTGAGAAAGTTGCAAAGTTGGCAACACTGGGTATAGGCCAGCAATTTGTAATAAATCTGCAAACTGAAAACATTTAATGTGATTTTGTCTCCAACTCTATAACATTATGCAACAGTTAGTGCTGGTCCATTTGATTGGTCGAGTGGCATTCCAAGAGTAAAGTAAAAAAAAAAAACAGTAAAACATCCCAGTAAGGTTATACTAAATATAAGCATATTTAATATAACCTTACTGGGATGCTTTACTGTTTGTCTCACTCTGCTCGTCTCTGTTCGCCATATACAATTCCACGTCCTAGTTCGAAACTGTTACTACAGCAGAGTTAGCGACAACATCAACAGACATGGCAAATGATCCATTTTTCATGAGCATAACTTTTGACTTAAAATATGAAAGCTCATCACATGATGAAATGGAAGAAGAGAAGCCAATTTCACTGGAAATTACCAGTACCTTTAACAGGAATGTACAATTCCATGTGAGCTAGCTAGCCAGCTAGCCAAAATGCTACAAAGTGAGTGCAGCTTCTTCTGAATCGATTTCCGCTAGCGGACCAAAAACAAACAAAACCTTTGGCCATATTGTGTCTGAAATGTCAGTTACTCTATTATCAGAGTTACTCTGTTATTAATTTCTTGTTTACACAACTGTTGTATAAAAACAACATCGCACTCGCAATCATGCGCTGTATATACTGTACATATCGGTGCAACGTTATAACTGCACTCTTGCTCATGTTACATTGCTTAACTATTACACAGTGTATATTTTTGTCATATGCTAACTAAACCTAAATCTTCACTTAGCAAACTATCTCACGTATACTGTAGTTGACAGTTAAGAAGAAGCCTTGGTTGGTTGGTACCGATCATGCAATAGGGGAAGTACATTGGTGGTGGTAATGAAGGTAGTTGGGTAGGAAGTCTGTGATAATTGGGAAATCAAAGTGAATCAGGATTGAAAATCCTGGGGGGGTGGACTCCAGATTTACTGCCACAGTCTTTCACACTTGTCAGTAAACACAACTGACTCAACTCTGTGCAACCTCAGGTTTTCCTACATCAACAGAAAGGGCTGTTTATAACAAGACGGTGCTCCCTGGTGGACCCAACATATATTATGTTTATTTGGTGGGCCAAGAGGGAGAGGAAGTCTGGTGAAAATGCATTTCCTGAAGTAAATATTTCTGCCTAGCACATGTAGGCTCAGCATTCTGTCAAATGGTAGAAAATTCTGATCATCCTGACACTGACATCACATACTGTCAATATTGGTAGAAGAAAAAAAAATGAAGCATTATGAAGCTAGTGACTAGTTATATAATATACATACCATACTATAGATTCACCAAGCATGCAATTAGTCCTCCAATGCTTTCTTTTCTTTCTTTCTTTGTTTTTTTTTAGCTTGAGCATGTTTTTTTCTTAGTGTTTTCTAAGAGACTTTGGCTTAATCTGTATTAATTAGTTGTAGATTACATTTTCTGAGGGCTAGTTGATAAGTTGCATTTAGTATTACACTTATCAGTATAATTGAGCCATATGCTTTGACAGAAATTGGCAGGCATGTCCATCTGGTATGTATGGTTATGTTAAAAAAAAAAAAAGAAAAAAGAAAAAAAGATTTATATATTTATTTAAGTTCTTTTTTTCCCCAAGCGCAGGAATCTCAACCCCCTGGGGGGGGGGGGGGGGGGCAAAACAAGTCTACTGAATGCAACTAGCTCGATCAATGGCTCCCTGCTCTGTTACCGGCTCCTTGCCAATCACTAAAATAGCATGTGAGCATTTGGAGGCTGATATTTCTGCCACTATTCTTAGACCAGACCTTTCTCCTGACCTAAACAGAAACGAGAGCTGACGAATTAGCATCTATCCAACAAGATGTACATTGTCTTGAGATCAATATTGACTTTTCCTCAGCAGGGCAGTTTAAATGCATTTTCGTAGAAGACTGCCAGTCAAATATGGATCGCTTAACACCACTCGCACTCTGTCTTTCTTTTACCCACAAGCAACTACCAAACTGTATAATGTTTCCACTGGTAAGTGCACTATCTGCATTCTGGAGAGGAAGCGTGTTCTTGGTCTGAAGTACAACCGAGTTCATGTTGTTTCCCTGTTATTTGGCGGAATCGTTTTTTCAGCGTGAGGGTTTTTTGTTCATCCGGAAGTAGTGACTCATCAGTAATGTCGCAGCTCTTCTTTGCAGGGGATGTCTGATGTGTGAGAGTGGGCTGACTTTCAACAAGTTAGAGAGAAACTGTGTGGTAGTGAGAAGCGAAGCATTACTTCAAAGAAAATATTTCTAGAATACCTTCGACGTCGTCTTATCCTCAGAATTTGTTGTTTAAGGACTGCCAGAGGAGGAACAAAGGAGAAGAAATTTTCCCCTATACGGATAAAAAAAAAAAAATTCATACGCAGAAAGTGGTAGTTTATGTTGCTTTTGCTAATGCAAACTTGTTTCTCAACTCTGCTCATTAAAAAGAAAAGCCCCACGTGTGAGCAGAGCGTCGTTGTGGCATCACTACAGTCTTCTCGCCTTCTTGCCGAAATCTCAGGATATGATTTATACAGATGCACAGAAAAAAAGCCTGTAAGGCAAAAGTGCTATTATGCTGACTGTAAATCCATACCGCAAATTATATCTCTTTAATAAAAAGATGATATTGAAGTCATCCAACAAATGTAATTGGCAGTGGTGTCATGGCACTGCTCCCAACTGCTCTGTAATGCACCCTTGGGATTGGGCCAGAACTAAGCCTTATTAACAGAAACATCCTAAATTTGATGTGTTTTCTCAGTCGGAGTAAACAGATGCAATATACAGTACTTCCGTGAAATATTACTGCCTCCCATGTGCAGTCTCTCTTACCTTGGAGAAATTTTGGACACATATGCAATTATTATGACCTGAGATCAATGTTATTACCGTGTGGCTGGTAATGTGTCACTTTTATTACACTGATCGCTACTTCATCACTCTTTTTTCAGCTGTCTAACATGAAATAAATCTTTTCCTGCTTTCTTCCTTCATCGTTTCGGGCAACATTTCCTCTCCTTCCATTTTGTTTATGGAGAATTGAACTTTTCATAAGCTAAATATGACTCCCAGGTTCTGGCCCGTGTTGAGACCGCCTAGATCACCATTCCTGTGGGGCTAACATCATCTGTCAGTGCTGTCTCTCTCTTTCTCGTGCCCCACCAGTCCCAAGTAATACAGTATAACAATCAGTGGCCTCATTAGTGTCCCTCTGACATTTGGCTCGCATTTACAAGGTGCAATTAAGTAAACTGTCTCCTTCTCAAACCACAGAGGAATGGATGTAGTGTGAAATTTTTACCTAAGACAGGTTTGCGCTAATATGGCGTTAAATGCCACAAACTATAGTCGAATATCATTTTTTCCCCCTGTTGTTTAGGAAACTTCCTGTAGAAAAGCAGAATGTATCATGAACCAACTTTCTCTCATTAAAATGGCACACATCTAGTTAGATCTAAATTCAATAACTGGAAATCTAAGGCTATTAAAAAAAACAAAAAACTTGAATTTATGATTAGCCAATTGGCATGCAAATGTCTTGTGACTCACTGCCAGTTTCTCAAAGGAAAAGCAGTGCTGCATATCTCTGGTGTATTACTGGAACTTTCTCATTTGATTATTCTGTGATTCATGGAGAGGAAAAGAAAAACACCTTATATGGAGAGTCCCAGGTTACACATGATGATTTAATTCATGAGAGGAACTATTTAACAAGAACGAGAGCTAATTAATGAAATCTGATGACATTGGAGCCATAGTGGGTCAGATTGAATGACACTATGTTATAGACTATCCAGTTATTTTTTACTTTAAATCTCCTTGTTATTTGGGAATGCATTATTTTTTTTTAATTATATTCTATTTCTACATAAACACAAACCCATTTCTAGTTGCAGCAAGTTTGATTCGATTATTTTGTATTTAAGATGAACAAGCACCACTCCATGGTGTGTTTGATTCTCTCAGAGTGTTATTTGACTTGTCAGGGGTCTCAGTGGTTGGTGGTGCCAGTCATAAATAGTGACCTTTTCATGTAACTCTCAATATTTCCCTCATGCTTTTAGTTCTTTGTCTTGCCCAAGCCCTCTGAAAGGACATCCATTATTTATTTAACCATGACGGGGAGAATGCTTTATAAATTGGATTTCTTCGACGTCTATGAGATGCGGGTTATAGATCAATCCCTCATTCAAACTGTGTTTCTTTCACTCCAGCTCTGCTCAGTGTACATCGCCTAAAATCATGAGCGAATTTGCTGAATGTGGCCTTATTGGATAGATTAATTTAAACATAATCTCATCTTCATGGTTAGCCATAGAAGACATCCATCACGTCAGCTACAAACCTGTAAATATGTAAAGAATTATACAGGGAGAAAAAATAGCTGTACATTTCCAGAGAAGCAACTGGTTTCACCTCCTACAGCTTCAGACGCACTTTGGAGGGATGATGATGGAATTTTGCCGGAGACAATCCAATTTCTTTGGACACCTATTGCAACTTTTACTAACTTTTCATTTATTAGTTACTCAGTGGTTTGTGCTTGAGATTTATGCAAAAGAATTACAGCAGAGGTTGTCAAGGTTTTACAGTATATTTCTGTCTCACAATGACAGGCATGGAAATAGAAACCTAATAAGTAGAACATTGTGAACAAACGTACAAGAGAGCCAGTAACAGTTTATTCTAACATGAAAGCCATATGCCATAGCTAAGGACACAAGGAAACAGTTTAATTTTTTTTAATTAAATAGGCAATTCTATATATTCTAAATTAATTTGAATATTAATCATTAAGTAAAAAAAAAAATGACTCTTTTTAAATAGTTTCTACTTCTTTCACAACACAAAGTCTACAAATCAAATGTTCATGAATCCATATATATATATATATATATATATATATATATATATATATATATATATATATATATATATATATATAATTTACTTTTGTTTACTATATATATATATATATATATATATATATATATATATATATATATATATATATATAGTATCTCACAAAAGTGAGTACACCCCTCACATTTTTGTAAATATTTGATTATATCTTTTCATGTGACAGCACTGAAGAAATGACACTTTGCTACAATGTAAAGTAGTGAGTGTACAGCTTGTGTAACAGTGTAAATTTGCTGTCCCCTCAAAATAACTCAACACACAGCTATTAATGTCTAAACCGCTGGCAACAAAAGTGAGTACACCCCTAAGTGAAAATGTCCAAATTGGGCCCAATTAGCTATTTTCCCTCCCCGGTGTCATGTGACTTGTTAGTGTTACAAGGTCTCAGGTGTGAATGGGGAGCAGGTGTGTTAAATTTGGTGTCATCGCTCTCACACTCCCTCACACTGGTCACTGGAAGTTCAACATGGCACCTCATGGCAAAGAACTCTCTGAGGATCTGAAAAAAGAATTGTTGCTCTACATAAAGATGGCCTAGGCTATAAGAAGATTGCCAAGACCCTGACACTAAGCTGCAGCACGGTGGCCAAGACCATACAGCGGTTTAACAGGACAGGTTCCACTCAGAACAGGCCTCGCCATGGTCGACCAAAGAAGTTGAGTGCACGTGCTCAGCGTCATATCCAGAGGTTGTTTTTGGGAAATAGACGTATGAGTGCTGCCAGCATTGCTGCAGAGGTTGAAGGGGTGGGGGGTCAGCCTGTCAGTGCTCAGACCATACGGCGCACACTGCATCAAATTGGTCTGCATGGCTGTCGTCCCAGAAGGAAGCCTCTTCTAAAGATGATACACAAGAAAGCCCACAAACAGTTTGCTGAAGACAAGCAGACTAGGGGCATGGATTACTGGAACCATGTCCTGTGGTCTGATGAGACCAAGATAAACTTATTTGGTTCAGATGGTGTCAAGCGTGTGTGGCGGCAACCAGGTGAGGAGTACAAAGACAAGTGTGTCTTGCCTACAGTCAAGCATGGTGGTGGGAGTGTCATGGTCTGGGGCTGCATGAGTGCTGCCGGCCTACACTTAGACTATCTACAGGCTATACTCTGGTTAAGATCCTTATTCTTTTTTAAAAAGATATGATGAAAACGGGATCAATGTATACAAACTAAAAGAATGAAACTATTCTTTAATTGCAGCTGAAATGATGAAAAACAAGCAAAGGAGAAACAGATGAGCTTTATGTCATATTTATTGTTGTCCTTTCACGGCAGACTAGTGAATCCATTTCCCAGAATGCAGCGCAAACTACAAACATGGCCGACGACTACAACTCCCAAAAGTACAGACATGTCACCTTCTTCTGAGGACTAATCTTACACACACACACACACACCTGTTTCAATCACACCACACTATATAAGAGACTGTTCAGTCACTATCTCTTTGTGAAGTAATATGCTCAGTTGCCGTTGTTTACCGAGCCTTGCTATCGTGTTGTAATTCTGCTGAAGATTCTGTTTTCGTCCTTGACCTTGATTTCTGCCGTGCTTGCCTGTTTACCTGCTCGCCTGACCTCTGCCTGTCTTTGTTGTTGTTTTTGCCTTACCCTCTGGGTTATATTCTTTCCAATAAAGCTCTAAACTGTGACTGCATCTGACCTCACCTTCGTTACATGACAATTATTTTAAATCCAAAGACTTTTCATTTGGAAATTAAGAACAAGTGAATGCAACATACATGGCACAAGACATCATGCTATTAAATGTAATTTTATTTCAATTATAGCTAAAAAAAAACAAAAAAAAAAAACAGTAAGAGTGAAGATTCTACCTCTCGATTAGTTTGATTCATCCTTTAGTAGCTGTCAACTTATAGACTCCATCGAGCAGCTTCAGAGGACATCTAATTAAGCCTGTGTGTATGAGAGAGCAACCAACATAGCTCTTCTCTTAATCACACATAATACATTGACTGCTCGTTAGCTGACCACCTCATTATTCTCAGGCAACAACAATGTTTCAAGTACTCCTCTACAGACCTATATTCCCACACAGCATCACGGAAGCAGCTGAGCGAATTATCAAATGCATCTCTTGTAATTATACTTAATTATGATACTGATTTCTTTCTCTTTTAATAGGTCTTTTGTATTTTTGCAATAATAAATCATACATGTCCAATATATAAAGCACATATATTTGTAATATATAATCATTGGCAGCTTTATTAGGAACACCTGAATTATCCATTCAGCTCATTGTGGCATAAGACTTTGTGTAGATACAGAGTTTCGGTTCACATCAAATATCAGAATAGGGGGATCTTAGTGACTTTGACTATGGCATGATTATTGGTTTGAATATTTCATAATCTGTTGATCTCCTGGTCTCCAGAGTTTACACAGAATGGTGCAGAAAACAAAAAAACATCCAGTGAGCAGTAGTACTGCAGGCAGAAACATCTTATTGATGAGAGAGGTCATAGGAGAACAGCCAGATGGGTCGAGCTGACAGGAATTCTTTGGGAACTCAAATATAATGTTGAGGCCATATATACATCTAGGCTAAAAATATTCAAACTCAATTTACACAACTTTACATTTCCTGTGTAATAATAGTTAAGGTTTTTTTTTGTTTGTTTAAATAATATATCAATTTTCAGTTGGTTAAAAGTTTACACACACTTTAGTAGTATTTGGTGGCATTGCCTTTGAATTGCTAGAACCAGTATCAAACGTTTGGGGTAGCCTTCTACAAGCTTCTCGCAATAATTTGCCAGAATACTTGCCCATTTCTCCTGACGGAACTGGTGTAACTCAATCAGGTTTTTGGGCCTCTTTGCTCACACATGCTTTTTCTGTTTAGTCCACACATTTTCTGTGGGATTCAGGTTTCAGGGCTTGTGATGGTTATGCCGATACTTCCACTTTGTTGCCTTAGCCATTTTGTTACAACCTTTGAGGTATGCTTAGGATCACTGTCCTCCTGGAAGACCCAGTTGAGGCCTGTTTAAACTTTCCGTCTGATGTTTGAAGCGCACCGATCCTTTTTCAAGCAAAACACACACCCCCCCCCCCCCCCCCCCCACAGCACGATGCTACCACAACCATGCTTCACAGTTGGAATGGTGTTCTTCAGATTAAAAACCTCAGGCTTTTTTCCTCCTTACATAATCCATTATGGCTAAAAAATTTAATTTATTGTCTCATTTGACAAGAGAACACTCATCCAAAAAGCTGATCACCTGCAAACATCAATCTGGCTTCTTTTTATGCTGGTTTTAAAGTAGGGGTTTCTTCCTAGCATGACTTTCCTTGTAGGACTCTCTTTATGGTGGATGTAAATACTTTGGTACCTGATGCCTCCAATTCCTTCATTAGTTTCTTTGTTGTTGTCTTGGGGTTCAGTTGAACCTTTTGGAACAGAGTTCGTTCATCACTGGGCGTTAATTTATGTCTCTTTCCTGAACGATGCACTGTTTGTATTGTCCTAAAATGTTTATATTTGCATATGATTATTTTTTACAGATGCTTATGATACCTTCATTTGTTTGTAAATTGCTCCTAAGAAGCAACTGGACTTGTGGAGGTTCACAATTATTTTTCTGAGGTCTTGGCTGAGTTGCTTGGAAATTCCCATGAAATTCCCATGAAATTCCCATAAAAGGAATAATAATAATAATTTTTTTTAATCACTGTCTGTAAATACATCCACAGGTGCACTCCTAATAAACTCCAAATGATGACCATTGACCAATCAAAAGCAAACATCCTTACATGGATTTCTGGAATCTTCCAGACTGTTTAAGGAGACAGTCAAGTTGGTATGTGTAAATCAATATACCTATCAAATCTGAGCAAAGTAGATGCTCTTTTTTTATTTGCCAAATGAAATGTATAATAACACGAAATGTGACTGAGACTGAATATCGTTAACTTAGGTGCATGTAAACTTTTTGGCCTAATTATTTAAGAATAATGTCTGCCCACATAAATGAGACATCTATTTTATGTATCCTAACAAATATCATAAACATCACCAGGCTTGTCCTGGTCAAATTGATCTTGCTTTGTAGCACTGAGTCTGGTGACAGGCAAGATTGTGAAAAAATGTGGAATAACTCCCTTTCTCTATAGCGCAGTTACTGTAGCTCAGCATGGGAGGATGGGAGGGCTGCTGAGTGAGATTTATTGGTGTAGTCCACACGTGGGGTACTGCGTATTTGTTGGCTAATTCAGCTGCATGCCCTGTTCAATTGAGAGGCACGTAAAGAGAAGTAGGGGGCGAGACTTGTGGGTCGATGGGGGTGGGTAACATGGCTGTAAGATTGGGAAGGGTGGTGCTGTCCCTGCTTTAGAAAACAGGCCTCGCCTCATTAGGCTGTGTAAATGAAGGTTGCTCTCTGCTTGGGTCAGGAATCTGCACGACGAGAGTAGGCCACCAGGGAATTGGTGCATGCCTCCGTGAAGAATGACAATGAATAAGCCACAACTTCATGTAATTAATGCATTCACGTGCCAGTCAATTTTCCTGAATTAGTTCTGAGTTCTAGAGAAAATGGGGAGTGGGCTGAATTTTGATTAGCTGCCGTTTGCTGATCCGTGACTGAGAGGGAATCGGCTCATATACTCCACGCCTGCTTAGATCTGTATTGTATTTGACTAAACGGTGCCGGGGATATTAACCTGATGTAAGTTGTATATATGAATCTGCTATCATCAATCATTAAAATCTCAGCGTGCACCTTTTAAATGATGTGGCCTGTTAATTAGTCTGAATGTTTACCAAAAGTGTCATGGGCCTTTTTATCCTGACTTGGTCTTGTAAGAGAGCTGGGGTTTGATAGCTAATTACTGGCACATGAAATGAAACATGGGTGGCACTTTGACATACAAACAGCGGAGATGGAGCAGCAGGAGCCTTCGCCGAATTACAGGCAGGTGAACAGCAACAGGAGGCCCAGTTTCCTTCACTGGCTTACAAAACTCCTCTATTAATCGCTCTCATCGGTCTGAAAGGAGTGCCATACAGTTCTCTGCCAAATCATGTGAATGTCAGCAGATAAGACTGACTTCTGAATGTGTTTTGGACTATAGTCAGGCTTTTTCTAAGTTTGAATAAATCTTACATGTCTGCTTGGGTTTCATGGAGTTTGATCAACTGAAACAAATTGTTTGCTGGTTGAACAAATGACTGAGCATAAATGTATACGTTTCATGTGTGCTTTTTTCTGCATATTGCAATGCCATTAAGCTTTACACTGTTGTTTAGAATACAGAAGAATCTGGGTTTATAAGTCTTTTAGAAGCATGTCATTCTTTCCACTAAACATACTGGGTGTAAAGCTCAAATTTCTGACAATAGATCAACTGTATAAATTTACCTTCCATTTGTCTTGGTACTTTTTAAGGTGGAACATTATTTCCTTCTGCCTTTGCATTTTAAAGAATACATCAAGAGTGTGTATCTCAATTTGTATTAGATCATGAATTTTTCATCACCATGCTTTGAGACACTAGGGAATTGAACAAAGCCAATGTGAGCTAGCATTATCATTTGTTTATTTATTCTTTTCTTCTTCCTCCCCTTTCCTGTCAGACTAATTTTTTCTTTCCTCATCGAGATGCCTTCCTCATTCTCAGGGCACATGGAGATACTGACAGTTGCCACCACCACAGCTCCTGTAAGTACTGTAGATGGTAAATAAGGCTTTTGTGGATGTTGTAATTTAGTGTGAGGCAGGCGACTCTCATCAACTTCCACCACTTGGCATGTGCAGTTGGCTGACCTTGTCTTGGTACTGGTGACTAATATCTGAACTCAGTAAAAGGCTAAAAAAAACTGGCATGGCTCCATCAGCTGAGCTCACCAACTCAGCGGTAGGCACTCACACTTTGCCAGTGGATGCTAGGCATGACTGGTGACAGGGAAACTATCCAACCAAGCCACGCCAACGTGATATTCCCGATTTATAAGGCTCTCCAAGACTAGCAGCACAATATCTTCAATTTTTTTTCTCTCTTTTTCTAATAGCATTGAATTTATATTAACACTCTGTGGTTCCCTTGATTAAAATGTTTTGGACAGTGTATTCCAATTTAAGGACGCTACACGGAGACTGGATTTTAAATGATTTGAGATATTTTAATAACGAATAAACCAATCTATAACAGCTTTCTGAATGATTGGCAGCTTTCATAAAAAAGAACAAAAACGATGCATTAAATAAACCAAATTCTTTTTGCCTCACCATAGGCATTTTTGAGGGGGAAAAAAAGAATACTGCATACAAGAAAAATAACACCTGATACCCAGCGTATAATATGGCAGTAGATCATTGATGCTTTGGGGCTGTTTTGCATCTATTGCTCCATCTATTGCATTTATTTGCATCCTCTTGTGAAGACTGATGGGATCATGACTTCTGCTAATTTACAGGATATTACAATTCAAAACCTGGTAGACTCTGCGAGTCAAGACTTGGCTATAGATGGATGATTCAAGATCATCACAGTAACCATATATTTCATTTGACCATATACAAAGCTTGGCTGATGTTATAAATACATATATAGCACTTGTACTGTCTATGCATTTTCCTACAGATGCAAAAATATACAGTATGTATTCATTTTGTATTCATTTGATTAGACAGCTGTAGACAGTGCCATATTCTCCCCATTTTCTCCTCATGGGAAGCCCATCAATGTCCTGTATGGTGTTACAACTATGATTAATGATTAACTATTAGTAAGATATTTTGGGAGTGGTTGTCTTGACTTGCACAAAGCCTGGTATAATTATACATTGGCTCAGATCCAGGATACCTGAGCCAAAAATGATAACCCTTGCAAAGACCATTGGCATGCAGCGGCTCTGAATGTAGCTTCTGCTAAGTGTTACTGAGTTTTACATTTGGTTGTTCTAGCTTCAAGCTCCAAAAATCAAGGTTATCTAACTTTATTAGAAGCTTCCTTTATTTAGGCAAACAATAATGCATCCGTGTTAAGTAATAAAACAATGTCCCTTTTGGGTTTGCCTTGGCATTAAGTCATATTAATTTGGTTTTAAACCTTGCCCTTAAGCAAGAAAATCTTGACATGGCAATCCATTATTAGTGTATTTGCAAGATGAGCTCAGGGAATCACTCGACATCTATGTTTGTTTTTTTTCCCAATGAACAGCTTCAGTGCCAAGTCAGACAGATGTACATCTCTGCAGTTCCTCTCCCGTCCGTCCTTTATTGGCACCCAGTACTGCACTGGAAGTGGGCTTTAGCTGTGGCATGGCACTCCAGAAGAATGAGTCACACACTAGCCCTGCTACACACCAAAAGTCCCATGCTCCACTACAACAGTGAGCCCAATCCGCAAGGTGAATAGTTTGGACTCTGATGAAAAGAAACTGTTGTAAATGTTTTAATTACAAACAAGGGAGCTAGAAAATCACTGATAGGACGTGCTCGTTTGCCATCATCATCGTCCATCTGTGCTCTCAAGTAAGGACCAAGAATTTTGCAATTTGCACAGACGTTACCTTGAAAAAAGAAATAACCCAGGGTATACTGACTGCATATTCTTTAATAATCATTCTAATGTTAGCCATTGGTTTTACTTTTATTTGGAATTCATTAAAAAGAGTTCCTCTTCCGGCATGCCAATCTGCTATCTGGTTTCTTGGTTTTTGTTTGTGAATGCTGAGTGGGTGTGTTATGGGATCATTATTGTGCAGCATTAACCCTCTATGGTCCCAGCTTATAATTCACTTAAAGCACGTTGTTCATTAACTACTATGAAGTGCTAAGTAACTACAGTGAGGAAATAGAAAGATCCTTATGACTATGAGATTGAAGAAGGTAAGTCTGTATGCCAGTTTAACCTTTAGATTTTAATATGACCGTGTGTGTGTGTGTGTGTCTGTGTGTGTGTGTTGTTTTGGGAATACAGTAGTCTTGCTCATATCTCCTGGTTTTGGCAATCAGTATTTATCATATTTTAGCGTATGTATCGAAACTGTGCTTTTCTCGGGAATGAAAAATAAGCATATTTTAACACTCTGGAAGGCTCCACCAAGTCTACAGCCCTGATGGTAGCACCATGCTAAAATCAAACTGTTCCCATGGAAACAGGCTATTGCTACCTGAAACAAAGATGGTCTCCAAAGGCAAATGTACTGACTTCAACAGGTTTCATGCATCTTTGACTATCAAGAGCTCCCGGGAAAGAGAGGAGTAGAAGACAGATTAATGGAGTGATTTTGTCTAAAGTGAATATATGGGCTGTCCTCCCTGAGATTAGCTCTGCACTCCGCAGCTACAGAGGAGTATACAACCTTGTTTTTCATTGTCACAACTTGCCTCCTGAGTTTATGCATATATATATATATATATATTCCCCAGATACAGCATATGAGTTGGCATAGCTGGATTTTTCCTGTTATCAGGAAAACCGTATGGATTCATTTGTGTACTGAAATACCTGCATTCTGCACACTGAAAAATACAACTAAAATTATAGGGGTGTAATGCAGTGTCATTACCTGTTTAGTGTATCTAGTGCACTGGAAATGCTAGAAAACACTGACACAACTGGGCTGCTGGAAGAAAGAAGACATTTTCATGCACATATTATAACAACAAATAGCAATTGGCAGAACATTACATTATTCAACTTCTAAACCAGACACCCTATGGAACTTTCTGAAAAACTTTCTATCTTCTATGTATTAAGATAAGATAAGATAAGATAAGATAATACTTTATTAATCCCCAGATGGAGAAATTAGGGATTATATAATGTTATAATGATATAATGATTATATTGTGACTATATAATGAGGCTACAGATGTCAACAATAACCATCTAATAATATTTGACCAGATTTACTTCATTTTTTTTAGGACACATTACACTCCAGAAATATCAGAAACGTTTGCTGGACACAGTACCAGAATCTATTATGAATGGCGGGATATGCAATGTTTCAGCAAGTCAAAATTGGGTCCGTTCAGCACCCTTTCAGTATAATGCCTTTATGATTTTCTGAGAAGAACGTTTAAGAGCAACACATTTAAGAACAACAAAAAACAAGCACAATGCGTGTACAAGTTTTGCAGTATTTTTATTATTTTTTTTACAATAATTAAATCATAATTTTTTGGAAAGCCCTGCCGAGATATGCTCTGTACACAGCACACGACCTGTATAAGCTATATGGGGGAAATGACTGGGGAAATTACCAGTTTCTGCATATTGCAGATATATAGTATACTGCAAATAAGAAATGCACACCACTGTTAACTTGTTCCCCTGCAAAGGAGAAAAATATCTGCATTTTCCTATTCATGAACCTTTTGGGTAGGTCTTTTGTATTTTTGTTTATATGAGTTTATATAAACTACAAGTGCATTACCTGTGTGTAAATGTGTGGGGTTTGAGGTTGTTTGCATTTTAAAATGATTTTGAATGGTGTGGTTCATCTAATAAAAATGCTAAACATGGTTCTTTTATTTGTTAATAGTAAAGTATTGGGTATCCCTCCCAGCCACCAAATCATTTGACATCTACTGAGCAGCACAAGAGTAAATATAGCCTCTTTGTGTAGTATTGCCAAACCCAGAATCTGTGTAAGTTCTGAGCATTTGCTATTCTACTTGAGATTACCATGTACCTGACCTTTTAACCTGCCATGTTTTGACTATTGTTTTGATGGGGTTTTTTTTCCCTGCAAATTGTGATTGGGAAGAACATATGTCTTCCTGATTTTCAGCTTTGGATAATGTTAATGAGTCACCTTGTTACAGACACCTTAGTATACCTTGTTTGCAAGACAACAGGGATTTTATGTGATGTGCTGTTACTTCTCAAACTATGTCGCTAGGCACCCACTAGCAGCAAGTCCAGCAAATTACATACAGTAAGCTATGAAGGAATTTGTCAAAAGTCTGCTAAGATACCATGTCATAGGCTACTGCTAACCCTCGAGTCATGGTAAAGAACCTTACATGTTTTGTTAACCTAGAATTAACCAATTGCGACACCAGAGTCACACTCCCCAATACAATATAAAGTAAACAGTCTATCTAATGTACAGAGGGTGTAATCCTTTGCTGCATCTATGCCCCTATTAATCATAGGCAATCACCTGTCCTTTTCTTATATCAGCAAGGCTTGACCCTTAGGATATATCCACCCCTTAACATTTCCTGTAGCAATTCCATGCATCAACTATAGCAGTCTCAGTACAGTCACTGTCAAGTACAGATACCCCTTGCTCGTAGTTTCAGTGGCTTTAGAGAAGGTTTGAGGTAACTGATTCCAGGGACTAAGAATATCTGGTGATGCCTTGTGGATTGTTCAGTGCCTCTTTCATCTTCAAGGCCTTTGTAACTGAGGCACTCTGTTTGTGATAATTATATAGATGATATTCTTTCAACCCTCAGAACAAGAACACACAGTGATGGGTGACTGTGGCTCAGGTGGTAGTGCGGGTCGTCCATTAATCGTACGGTTGGCGGTTCGATTCCCGGCCCACGTGACTCCACATGCCGAAGTGTCCTTGGGCAAGACACTGAACCCCAAGTTGCTCACGATGGCAAGTTAGAGCCTTGCATGGCAGCTCTGCTATCATTGGTGTGTGAGTGTGAGTACATTCTCAATCAAAAGGGCATCAGGATGAATTAGGGCATCGGGATGATTACTTAAAATCTCAAGCATGTTAAATCGACCCAATTGTTTAAAGCCCCACCAAGCTTGCTGGGTGCCATTCTTTACCTGGTTCTGCTTTACCCTTAACTATAGTGAACACACCTGGGAAGACCTCCAATGCACTGTCTATTGCCAGAAGATCAATGTGGACAGGTATCATAAACCACACCCACAGCTGGATAGTCAGAAGACTTCCAACTTTGGCATCCATTGGAAAGGCTAAGTTCTAGACTTACTGGATCTTTAAGGCTCATAAAGACTGAAGCTACTAGGACAGTACAAAGTGATGGGTGCATTTATGATGGGTGCATTGGTGCCCAGATGGGATGTCCAGTATTAGGTGTTTTCTGATCACATGGAAAGTATTCCACACACTCACAGCTTCTCTTGCCCTCTCACAAAGGCCAGTGACATTTTTCTGTTTGTGTCCAGTTTGAAAAAGGTCATGCAGAAAACTGATGCTATCCTTGAAACGGGGAATGTGAATAACAATTTCACGTAGACAGTATGACATTACACCAGATCAATGCAACATCATGTTAGTGACCTTTATCACAGCGATGTGCATTGTCAAACCTATGGAGAGTGCAAAAGGTGCAACTGTACCACTCATTTCAAGTAACTAAACTTGTAGCAAGTAGCAAAGCCTCCTCAGGGAATATTGCATTGGAAAAGAACTGTCATATTTCACATGCTTTGAAGATGGCTGCAGTATCAGCCCATGTGTGTGTGTGTGTGTGTGTGTGTGTGTGTGTGTGTGTGTGTGTTTTTAAAGCTTTCTTTAGAAAGTACTTATTTTAAGCCCTCATGCATTTTATAGAGCCATTATCCCAACCCTTCTTCCATCTCTGCATAACCTCACCATCAAAGCAGTAATATTATCAAAAACACTGGGTGCTAGGGCCATTATCAATTAATGTGCCCTTTGGACAAGTGACAAGACAGGCTCCGCTCGCTGGCTTGATGAGGAAGGAACAGCAGCATTAGCTACACCTTCTTAGTTTCCATGGAAAATATATTAAAATATAAATATGTTGATTTAATATCTGATTTTTTTCTAAAATTCCCAATATTAAGAGCATAAAAATGCAACTTACTAACTAACTAACTAATTAAATAAATAAAGAGAGCAAACCAAACAGTACAATGGAAGACATGACGAAGGCTGTGATCATACTTAATGGCGAAGGGAAAACATAGTCCCTTGGGTCCCATGATGTAGCTCTGACCTGAGATTTTGCGCACAAGACTATATGCATCAGTTCCTGGAGTCTGGGAACATAAGTCTCTGTTTAGATAAGTCACATCCTGATGCATGTTAAGGTGTCAGTACGTATTGATATTCTTTTCCATGCAGAGGCTTGAACATAAAGACAGTTATCTGTGGCACTGGGAGCCTGGCTAAAAACAGCTCTCTAGCTAAATAATTGATGCAACCAGCAACTGTAAGTAGTTACAGAGTGAGTGCTGATGGATATGTCACTTCCTCCTCAAAACGCAGCAAGGTGAGGGCCACAAGGTTGCCTCTCAACAGGTTTTCATGAGGATTTTTTTTTTTTTTAGTTGTGTTACGCTGGCAGGACTTGAAAATGTAATAAGACACAAGATCACACTTGCCAGCAGGTGATGTGATGAAAATCCAGTTTTCAACTTATTTCACACGATTATTCTCTACAAGGTCTTATCAAACGTTTGTAAAGATCACATCTTTTGAAGTGCCTGTAAAACGTCTGAGGCTTGTCATGTAATTCTCCAAGACACCAGCTGAGATTAGAGCAGGCCCATGAGCGGCATATCCTGACTGTTTTAAGAAAAAAACATCATTCATTTTTAATCCCTTTTATTTATTTATTTTTGTATAGTAACTGAAAATGTTTTGCTACCTCAACTTTTGACATGCCTATGAGCTGGGAACTGAAGTCAAGTGTATTGTATCTGTCAAAAGCATAGACAAGATAAAGCAGAATACATTTCAAGAACACAGGGTAGCATTGTAGCACAGCTTCAGGGTTCTTAGTTTGATCCTGAGCTTGGGTTACTGTCTGTACATAAAGTAGCCCTCTCATATAGCGCTAATATTGTAGGTATGATGACCATGGTATAACAAGTTATTATAACTATTACATTTCAGTCATGCTGTGAGGCGACTGGAGGAAATTATGTCTGTTGCATATTTCCTATGTGCTAAGCATCACAAAACAAGTTTCAGAAACAACACCTCACTTTTACTTACTTCTATAAGAAATGACAACAAAGTATTCTACAACATGGGCACTCCAAATCAGAGAGGTATCAAATCTTTTTTCCAGCTGGATCTGGGACAACGGCAAAAGATGAATAAACGAATGAATGATCCAAGAGTAGTCCAACAGTCGCTTTTTTTGGCAGAGATGTGAAATCAGAAGCTTCAGCTTACTAGCATGAACCTTTACACCGAGCTACTACAATTATGTGGATGCTTTGCGAGACTCATCATCATTACCTTCCCTGATGAGCAAAAGGTTTCATCAGTCATGGGCTACTGTCACTTGGCTGACTGCAGTGGGACATCAGCTGCTATAAAGATCATGAATTATAGAAGAGGGCACACTCTGGCCTCCGAGTAGTGCTAACACTTAATTATTAAAGGACCATTTGCTGGAAATATATGAACGGCGCTGTAAGGCTGTCATAAAGGGACATAGATATGCTGAGAAATGTACATTGTACAGAAGTTTGCAGGTTGTAAACAAAAAAAATATTTGCCAGGTGAGGCTCCTTGTAGGGCAACGAGCATCTATAACAATAATAATTGTGAAAGCTTTATGGGTGTTAACTGTATTCAGATGACATAATGCCCACATTAGCGAAGCTGCATCTGCACTGATGGCCCTAATTGCCTGAAAAGATTTAGCTGCTGAGATTTTGGATAAGCCTTATTGCGAAACACCAAATCAATGTTTAGAGATGTAATAATCTAATCTGTTTGGTTTTCAATAGTAAACACGAGCTTGGGTCCCTGAGACCGGACTGACAACAGCAGATTGTAAATGATACTAATTTCTTTACGATATGACACAAGTGTACATGTAGATGATGCACTTTCATTTTCAGCTCTGTGGAATATCTGCAACTCATTTTGCGTTGTATTATTGTGGGCTAATACATATTTTATGAGATGGGTTATTAAGAGCACTTCTCTGCCACTTTATATTGACACTGATCATTTCCTATGTGCATTTGGCTGTGCTTATTAGTCAGTGTTTCATTGCTGTTTTGTACTGAGCGAAAATGTTAGAGGAAAACAATAATATACCGTAGTCATTCATCAGGAACTTTTGAAGCTACAAAATACTTTCAAATACATTTGAGAATACTTTTAAAAGAATGTCTGTCTATTATACCCTGTCATGGAGTGCGGTCCCATCGAGGGAGTATTCCTGCTTCACGCCCAGTGTTCCTGGGATTGACTCTGGATCAACCATGACTCTGACCAGGATAAAGTGGTTACTGAATGAATGAATGAACACTGAAGCCTCTTTTGGTTGATTATGAGATACAACCCCAGTTCTGAAAAACTTGGGACAGTATGGAAAATGTTAATAAAAAACACAGAGGAGCGATTTGTAAATGTACTTTGACTTGTATTTAAACAAAAAAACGTATAAACACGAGGTATTTGATGCTTTACCTAATCAACTGCATAGTTTTTTGAAGATAAAAACGTTTATTTTGAAATTGATGCGTGCAACACATTCCAAAAAAGTTGGGACAGGGGCAATTCAGGGCTAATAGTGATGTGACGAGTTGGAATAAGAAGGTGATGTGAAACAGGTGAGGCGATCCTCTAATCATAGTATATAAGGAGCCTCCAAAAAAAGGCCTAGTCCTTCAAGAGCAAGGATGGGTCGAGGCTCGCCAATCTGCCAAGAGATGCGTCAGCGAATAATCCAACACTTTGAGAACAACATTCCCCAAAGACAAATCGGTAGGATTTTGGGGTATTTCATCTTCTACAGTGCACAATATAATTAAAAGTTTCAAGGAATCCGGTCAAATGTCTGTGCGTAAAGGACAGTGCCGAAAACCACTTCTGAATGCATGTGATCTCTGATCCCTCAGACAGCACTGTCTTAAAAACCATCATGAGTCTGTAATGGAGATCCTGACATGGGCTCGGGAATACTTTGCTAAATGATTGTCAGTCAACACCATTCGCCGCTGCATTCACAGAAGCAAGTTATGGCTTTACTCTGCAAAGCAGAAGCCGTACAGCAACACTGTCCAGAAGCTCCGCCCACTTCTCTTGGCTCGGTCTCATCTGAGATGGACAGTAGCACAGTGGAATCGTGTTTTGTGGTTTGACGAGTCGACATTTCAAATAGTTTTTGGACAAAACAGCCGTCGTGGCCAAAGAGGAAAAGGACCATCCAAGCTGTTATCCGGGTCAGGTCCAAAATCCAGCGTCTGTCATGGTATGGGGGCGTGTCAGTGCCCATGGGAAGGGGGGCGTGTCAGTGACCATGGCATGGGTAACTTGCACATCTGTGAGGGAATCATTAATGCAGAAAGATATGTACACATTTTGGAGCAACATGTGCTGCCATCCAGAGTAGGACAACGCCAAACCTCACTCTGCCTGGATTACAAGCGCATGGTTACGTAAGCAGAAAGTGCGGGTGTTAGCATGGCCTGCTGCAGTCCTGACCTGTCTCCCATTGAGAATGTGTGGCACATTATGAAGCGCAAAATAAGGCAACGAAGGTCTCATACGGTTGCACAGTTGAAGAAATACATAATGGATGAATGGGGGAAAATTCCGCTTGCAAACTTAACCAACTGGTGTCTTCACTCAGCGTCCAAACGCTTAATAAATGTTATTAAAAGAAAAGGTCATGTTACACAGCGATAAACAGTCGACTGTCCCATCTTTTCTGGAGTGTGTTGTAGTCATCAGATTTGAAATGAGTGTTTATTTTCAAATATCAACATCAGTAATGTGCTGAACATCAAATAATGTGTTAATAATGTCTGTTCAATATAGATTGATACATTTTGACACATATTGATACTTAAACTCTGTAAATAAAATCTATTCCTCGTTTTAATGTAAATATCACTGTGTTCAGTATGTAAATGGACTGAGAGGAGCTGATTTGACTATATTTGAACCACACCTCTTGATAGTGTATTAGTTCAAACCCAGTTTTGTTTTCATTTCCACCCCTCTACGTCACATTACCAATTTTACTATATGTATTTTGCCTTGGACTATATTCACTTAAACAGAGCCCAAAGTATTTTATTAATTATGTATAGAGGCAGGTAAATGAGAAATTGATTTCATGACAATGTCATTGATTATTAATGAAACTGTATGACAAACACATCATATTACTTGCTTTTGAAGTTGTGCATGTATTCAATAATCAGTGCAATCCGTCTTAATTCTCTAGTTTCTTCTTGACAGTGTTTGCCACTTTTAGTTATATCTATATCTTGTCCTGATGGACAACACATCCCTCATCGCATCTAACGCTTTTTGCTCTAACACTGTCAAGCAATTTGAACCTGCTGATGAGTGAATTACATCTTAGCCTGGAGGTGTGTAATCTAATACCGGAATTGGGATCCGTAAACTCCATATGTCGTGTTCCCATTGGTGAGGCATATTTTGAAATAAATCAAAGCAGCAAATCATACTCCCATCCAGCATCACTATATCTACTGTAATGTAGAAGGAGGAGTGTTCGTAATCATGTCTTTTCACAGTGCACAGGAACATACGCGCATACACACGTGCATTTTAAGCACTGTGAGTTACTGTAATGAATTATTTAGTAGGGCAATAATGTGAAAGGTCTGTATGGAGGCTGCTGGCATATTGAGGAGTAACGATGCCTCTAGGTGAACAATTTTGTATGACACAACCAGCAGTGAAATCTCCGGCCCCACCACCATAATGTTTACTGCATACTATACATCTGATAGTATATAACGCCATGTTAATGATCTCTAGTTTTTTTTATTGATTTTTTTTTTTTTTTTTCCAGAATTGACTTGAAAATAATTGGCCTCCCTTATATACCTTCCTTCAATACACTATATTTCATACTAGCAAGTGCTGTATAAAAATGTAACATATGTTTGCTCAGAGCTACCTCTATTTGCAGGAGGTAATAAATGAGAAAACAACTAAGGTGTTGGACTTAAATCAAAAATATCAGAGAAATCTCATTTGCTGCACACAAAACGTACGAGGAGAAACAGTAGCACATGCGAACATTACCACTGAGCAACATTATTTGTCCTGTGCACTTCTTTGTTCTTCGTCTTAATCTCTCTACTCGGCTATTTACTTATTATGTGTGCACGTGTTTGTATCGCTTTAACCCCTCTCTGTAAATCCCGCCTCCTCGCACACCGATTGGCCGATTATAAAAAGCTTGCTGGAACTACTGGCCAAATTCCTGCCTCTCAACCATTAGCCTACAATCAGTGATGCGAAAAGGTGAAGCTTTGTTGTGTACCACATCAAAAAGTTGTTGTTTTTTTTAACCCTAACCCTAACCCTTGCATATTGTGATACTTGGATTACGTTACTGATGACATTTTTTTATTATGTAACTGTAACGGAATACATTTTTAAAGTAACCCTCCCCACCCTAGTCATTCATCATGTTTAGGAAGCTAATTATTAATTATAGATCAAATGTCATTTTATTTGTAGACCTATTGGATTGGATGTTAGATCAGTTAGATGCCAGAGTAGCATGCTTAAACACACCTCTTAATAAAACTCCGCCCTTTTTCATATTTGCGCCACTCTGCATCACTTTACCACCCAGGTCGATGGTCATAAAGATGCCAAAAATATATATTACATCACTCTTATGCCTTGTTTTGCATGCGGGCTTGAAAATAGAGCCCCCCAACCCCCCCCCCCCGCCCTACCCTTTTTTAATATAGTTCATTCCTTTCTGCTATTTATAGCGTTAGAACAAAGCAGCACATTACTGTTCTGAAGGAAACTGTGTGTCTATGGCAGGGGCATTTGCACTACTTCTTCTTCCTTCAAGTGCATTTAAGTGCCCTTAACTACCCTCTGCTTGTCTACATGTCCAAATCACATATGTCCAACCCTACACATACACATATGGCTGATCTCCCATGGAAGAATGGAATATATACGCACATAATGTCCTCATGGTGTGTCATGGTGGCCTGTGACAGCACTATGTGTGTGTGTAAGGGGGGGGGGGGGACGACTTTGTGGTAAACTTAGTCAACCTGCTTGATGTGACACTTCTGCCTCCCACATCTTTTTTCACACACATGCATTATTCATTTCTTTTCCTATAAAGAGGAAGAAGACGTGTGAGGTGTGTGTAATTCACCCTGTTATGGGTGAAAATGTACTTCTTATCAGTGCCTTTCAATTAAATGCTCAAATTATAGCATAATAATGTGAATAAGCTACATTTCAAACAAAAGCCAAGACACAGAAAAGATAAAATAACAAAGGAAAGACAGCAGGGTGTTTTAATATACTGCACAAACATGATGTTTTCCAGCTGCTGCAACAAGACTCTCAGAGCGTTTGATTGTGCTCTGAAAACCATGTTTTAAACAATAGTGACAGGTAAGGCAGTAAAATCTTCTAAATGAAAGGAAATACTGGTAGCTCTGGGTCATGAAGACAGACAGATGGACACATGCAGGTTTTTGGATTTATTTAGAGATGATCCGAAATCAGTATTTGTATAAACTAGATCTCAGCTGGAATTGCTTTATTTGATCCTGACTTGACAGGCCAAATCAAGGCAAATGCCCTACTTGCCTCTACATTTGTAACCGAAGTCACTTTTGGAAAAACAACACCGATGGTCAAATAATTGCTGATTCATTCAGAGAATACTGTTGGTTAAATGTTCATACTGTAGGTTATGTAAACATTTTCCTACTCATGAAGTATGATGCAGGAGAACATAGTGAAGACGAAAGCGATTCTGACTCCAAAATGGTGGCTACTACTTTTTAAGGCAACTGTGCAATATTTTTTCTCCCATCCATCCATCCATCCATCCATCTTCTATACCACTTTATCCTTTTCAGAGTCACAGGGAAACCTGGAGCCTATCCCAGGGAGCATGGGGCACAAGGCAGGGTACACCCTGGACAGGGTGCCAATCCATCGCAGGGCACAATCACATACACACTCACACACCTATTCATACACTATGGACACTTTAGACATGCCAATCAGCCTACCATGCATGTCTTTGGACTGGGGGAGGAAACCGGAGTACCCGGAGGAAACCCCCGCAGCACGGGGAGAACATGCAAACTCCGCACACACAGGGCCACGGTGGGCAATATTTTTTCTATGTTTTAATAAATAACAGAATTGTTAGAAACCATAAAGGTGAGTCTGTTTAAATGAACAAGACAAAGCGGTTTGAGTGTCCTAAAACTGTGGAAACTTCAGGCGCCATCTTGTCGTTGCTTGAGTTTTGATTAATGGGAAAAAAATTTTCCATTTTTGACCAAACTATCACTTTATGGAAGGCAGTCCATATTTGTGTGACACAGTGTTTATTCAGTGTGATTGAGCTGGTAAGGAAGAGCTCTCATTGCTCCTCTTGTGTACCTCATGTTTAGGACAGTTTTTCTGAGCCAATCAACCTGAGAGTTCACGCCTCAAATTTCATAATCCCACTTTTTGCATGTGCAGACACGTCCACTGCCCACGAGAACACCCATCTCAAAGAAATTAATCCATTGATCCTTTTCCTCCATGTCAGTCATGGCACAATTTAGAATAAGATTTATGGGATCAGTGCTATGATTGATGCTCGAAATCAATAACTGAAAAGTGAAAATTACTTCTTTTTTTTTTTCTCAAATAAGCCAAAGCAAATGCCTTTGATCAAGGATACATGATGATGGGGATTAAAGATTAAAGGAAATATTTATAAAATAAAAATAGCAAAATATTTGTAAGGAGGTGTGATCTTGAAATAGACAAAGAAAAAGCAGTGTAGACAAGATGTGCAAAAAAATTTGTGATGATTTTGTTGGTTGAACTCAAATCATTAGTCAAGTCACGTCTGAAGTTGAGATCTTTGGCATCGTCACCATGAGGAAAGTGAACACATATATACAGCACACTGTCATTGATATGCATCGAAAGATACACCTACTTAAACAAGACACTTGCATTTAAACCTGGAAAAATGAGATGATAGAAAAATAAAAGAACACAGGCTAATACGATTGTGTATAAAGGAGAAGATAGCAAGCGTTTAAATAAATATCTAACAAGAGTCTAGTATATTGACAATGTACTGTATAGTTGCATGAATAGTCCTAGTTGTAATTATCACATTAATCATTACAATTTTGGTTTAGTTTAACAATACGGCTTCATTCAGCAGCTTAAAAAAATAGCATCCGGGACATTCTATTATTTTGCATTTTATTTATCACGTGAAACAACTGATATCATCCGTACGACGTAATGAAGCCGTGGACACTAAATCAATGTTATGAAATCATATGGGATGTAGGATGTATTATCACACGTTTAAATTGATACTCTGAGTTGTTGAATTTATCAAATAATTCCAAGACTTTTATTAATTCAGTGCTTTATCCTGTAAAGAAAACATGCCAGTGGTTTAAAGGAGAAGCTGACCAAGCGTCCATCCGCTATGTGTACATCTTAAAATAATATTGTTTATAATTATGTCCATAATAGCCTTTAAATGGATAATACTGCTTATTCTTAAACTATGTAGTAGTAGTAGTAGTGCAATCTATCTATCTATCTATCTATCTATCTATCTATCTATCTATCTATCTATCTATCTATGTATACACAGCTATTTGTTTATATTCTTTATATTCATTACATCTTTTATCCTACCGATTTCACTCTTATTTCTTTTATTTCTGTGCTCTTGTGTTATTTGTGATTGTTTTCACGCTGTAACGCATTTCCCATCTGGAATCAGTGACATGATATCCTATCTCATTTGTGTCACATCACTTCCCTTCTTTTAAAGGAATACGCTAGCATTTTTCAAACTGCAATAAGCTCTAGCTACGATATCTTGTTGCATGTGTTTGATTACCACTGACAAGGATATTTTCCTGTGTTGTGAAAAGAGCATAAAGTTGGTTTAAATGAAACACATTTAAAACAGAAATCTTTGAGTAGTAGTTGTGGCAGTCAATAACCATTAATGCCAAATGTTTTTTTTTTTTTGTTTTGTTTTGTTTTTTTGTTTTTTTCAGTATTTCTGTAGAATATCATGGATCATGAATCATCAAATTTAATGAATTCTTCAGTAAATATAAATGGTAAAGCAAGCTCTAAATTTGTATAATTTGTCCTTTTGGGACTAGTGTTGTTCGTGGAAAGAATTTGAGGTTATAAGTAATGTTTTTGGTCAAATGTTAAATAGTGTCATATTTCTGCAGATTCCCTGGTGGACTAGTGGCTAGTATGCAGCGCTCTTACCACGACAGCCTGCGTTTGATTCCTGGTCAGGGAACCAACCCCAGCCACTGGAGGATTGCACAAGCCAGTGCACTCTCAGTGCTAGTTCCAAGCCCTGGAAAATGGGGAAGGTTGCATCAGGAAGGGCATCCAGCATAATCAAAATATGCACATGGGTGATCTGCTGTGGAAATCCCAAACAGGAGCAGCTGAAAGAGGGGGGCAAAAGTGTCATATTTATACACACTGGCCATACAGTCGACAAAACTGACAATAATCACCAGTGGTAGGACCAAATCATTGTTTTTTAAGTCATAAATAAACCTTTAAGTTTTGCCACTCAAGTCCCAAGTTAAAACTAGCTTATCTAAGGGATAATCCATGGCTAGTTGTGCATTACATGAATTTAATGCATGATATGGAGGCAATTAAAAACCGTCAACTGCATTAAAATTGTGTAATGCACACCTAGCCATAGATTATCCCAATTATCCCATGGTCACTTGCCAGCATTGACAAGTTAAAGCTGTTATTGATGTTTGAAGTGCAAAATTTGACTGAAAGAATAAAAATAACGGTTAGTGTTCGTAATTATTTTATATATGGGTCGTCAGAGCTAGAAATTCTGATCGCTGTAAATCATACACAGACATAAAGTATTATTTAAGTACAATTATTTGAATGAATTAATAATAAATAGTTATGAGAGAGAGAAAGAGAGAGAGAGAGAAAGGGAAAGAGAGAGAGAGATTGTGTGTGTGAATTACCTGCGTCTGTGCCGCGTCTCTACTAATAATGAAGCTGTAAGGTTAACTATACAGTTGTAACTGTATGTTACTAAGGTTACAACTGTTAATTTAGAACAGTGATTAAACTGAATGAAACTACCTGTGCATTATACGGTTTGAACGTACACCTTACAGCCAATCAGAATTGAGTATTTAGACAGACCGTGGTATAAAAGTCCTTAACTTTTGATTGAAGTTTCAAGTCCTAAACAAGGCATAATGTGCTCTTTACCAAATTTAAATCCAAGGTAATAATTATTATAGCAAATTTACACAAATCATGCAGACTGGACAAACTTTATAGCTCAGTGGAAACATACGAGTATTTTAAAAACGCATAACTATGATTATAAATGCTGAATATTTCAGTTCAGTTTCACATGAGGGAAGATGTAGACTCTTTTCACTAAGGGTACCCATCTATTTCAGTTCAATTTGGCTTTGCTTTGGGATTTGCTTTTACATCTGCTATTATTGAACCACAAGTTTTACATGTTGCAACCCCTTTTGCTGCTAAACAACATTAATCTTTGAACTGGAATCTCTGTAAGCTACTATGCACGGCAGTGGTTCAGGTGGTAGAGCGGGTTGTCCACTCGTCGTAGGGTTAGCGGTACGATTCCCGGCCCACGTGATTCCACATGCCGAAGTGTCCTTGGGCAAGACACTGAACCCCAAGTTGCTCCCGATGGCAAGTTAGCGCCTTACATGGCAGCTCTGCTACCATTGGTGTGTGAGTGTGTGTGTGTGTGTGTGTGTGTGTGTGTGAATGGGTGAATGAGACACAGTGTAAAGCGCTTTGGATAAAAGTGCTATATAAGTGCACCATTTACCATTTACTATCTTCTGGAGCATGGATACCAAAAAGCTCCTCTGTCATCAGGATGTGTGGTCTTTCAAATTTGCCGTTCAAGTTGATTGGCTGGTTGAATGGTGAACTTGCAAAGGAAGATTGATACCGATTAGCTGAAAATGACTTGTTTGTTGGGAAAACGAATAGTTGATTCACTGCACACTTTTAAATGGATCATTTTAATCTTCGGTTTTGAAAATGCACCGAGTCTTTCCATGTCCAAGTCCAAGTGAAGCCCCGGGTCATTAATGTCAAAGTCAAAATCGAGATGCGAGTCTTCTTAGATTACGTCAAGTCAAGTTGAAAGTCAGCAAATTTGTGACTCGAGTCCAAGTCGAGTCCAAGTCATGTGACTCAAGTCCACAACACTAATAATCATACCACTTTCCCTGTGATAGACTGGCATTCTGTCCAGGGTGTATTCTTACGCCCAGTATTGGGATAGGTTCCAGTGCCACCGCAACCCTGATCAAGATAGAGCACTTACTGAAAATGAATGAATGAATGAATGACTGATTGATTGAATGAAATCTGTAAACAGCATTATGAACGCTTTATACAATTATATTCACAAACTTATTTAAAACATTTCTATTGGGAATTGGTGAGAATAACAGTAACGATTAATCCATGGGATGATGCAAAAATGTTTTTACCTTGTTCTTTTCTTATAATGAGAAAAATCTCGTTACGGATTTGAGGTTGGACTAAGCTTGTAGTGTCTTTTAAATACAAAGGTCTGTAAAACAAACACGTTTCTTTATTAATTATTAAGGAACAACCTAAGCAGACACAACTGAGATAGGATAGCATGTCAATGATTCCAGATGGGAAATGTGTTACAGCATAACAAAACAATTATAAATAACACAAGAGCACAGAAATAAAAGAAATAAGAGTGAAATCGGTAGGATAAAGATATAATATATAAAGAATATTAACAAATAGCTGTGTATAGATAGATAGATAGGTAGATAGATGGATAGACTGCACTACTACTACATAGACTAATAATATTATCCCATTGCTGTCAAATATATTGAATGAGTCAGGATGATGTTTACAGGTGTATACAGTACCTTCATTGTGTCTGTATAATCCTGACTCATTCAGTATATTTGACAGCAACAGGATAATATAATTCATGTAATCTTTTCAAACAATCCATGCTGAAACTATCAATAATAGAGAACACAAACCATTACACAACATCTGTCTTATATTTTGCCACTGTTACATAATATCGTTCTTCAAATCAAGGCAGCCGAGCGAGGAAAAACATCGTATATCTCAAAATAATATTGTTATATTGAAAATAACGTAACAGTGCACTCACTTTGTACTCCACTGTGACATGAACAGAGTTGCAAAGATTGAAGAGTGATATTAAAGAATTTACATTGACAAATTTTTCCTGTATCGACAAAATATCAGAAGACCGGTTGGCTTGAAATACACTCGTAATGGAAATCTTGACAGCCAGCGGATGCTTAAAAGACAAAAATATCGATGCAAAATCAAAACTACTATCATTCAACTCTAACAGTGAAGGTCTTTGGGTGAAACAGTCATCAGGGAATATCATAGCAGAACTAGCAAATTGTTTTTTGAATACTAGGCCAATTCTTTTAGGTGCAAACTAATGAACGTCCATGTTTACATGCGCTACATTGACCAGAAACGCTATATATAACATCAAATTCTTTCCACCAACAAGACTAGTTCGAAAAAGGACAAATTATACAGATTCAGAGCTTTCTTTTAGATTTACTGAAGACATTGACTGAAGAATTCATGAAATTTGATTATTCCTGATGCGTGATATTCTACAGAAATACTGAAAAAAAAATAAAAAGTTTGGCATTAATGGTTATTGACTGCCACAACTACTACTCAAAGATTTTTGTTTTAAATGTGTTTCATTTAAAGCAACTTTATGCTCTTTTCTTAACACAGGAAAATATCCTTGTCAGTGGTAATCAAACACATGCAACAGATATCGTAGCTAGAGCTTATTGCAGTTTGAAAAACGCTAGAGTATTCCTTTAAAAGAAGGGAAGTGATGTGACTTGTACCTTTTATGTTGTGTATGGATCAGGACAGGGAGCACTAAAAGCAGTTAATATGCAGTGTCACTCCCAATGTAGAATGTTTATGAAAATTAAAAGCGCTGATAAAAATTTTATACGCTATTTGAGTATAGCACGCTCTCCAAAGGACTGTTCACATATTCAACACTCAAATCCCCTACTCAAATATTAATACAGAAATATTCACATATAAATCTTTCATTATCTCCATCTTGGTTGTGTTTGCATACATTAAGAGCTTGGACGGTCGCCCATACTGAAATTAGATTTAATCAATGAATAATAATAATAATCATCATCATCATCATCATCATCATAATAATAATACATTTATATAGCACATTTCTCACAACCAAGGTCACTTACAATTACAAGAAACATACAAAAACAAAAAATAATGACAAACAAAGAAAAAAAAAGATCAAACACCAAGACAGTCTCCTTCAAAAGCTGCTGTGAGTTAATATTGGTGCTGTAGCTGCTTATAGTTCCACATATGGCCAACACTGGTATGGCACATGGAGCGCACATGGCCGCAGTGCCACCGGGCACCACCGTTCTGAACATGCCGTGAATCTACAGAGCTGAAGAAGCATCACACAAAGCAATCATACTGCCAAACAGAGGGCCAAGCAACCCTGAGACTGCTCAGAATGATGGTACCAAACACATTGCTTTCAACAAAAGCAACAGGCATGCCAAAAGTGATCAGAAGCTTCACTCAGTCCATAGCGAGTGGGTGAACATTCATCACACACAGAGCAATCCGCTGCTCAAATCTTGAGTCTGGCACTCCACCACCACCAGCACCTAACAGACAAAATCGATTAATGGCCAAGTACATTAAAACAATACAACAGAAAACATACAAACAGTGAAAAATGGAAAAAGAAAGAAGGAATAAAAAAAAAGAACAGACAAAAAACTGAGAGGTGGCAGTTAAAATGTGCACAGCGTACTCATAAAAAAGACATTTTTTTTATCCCTAATGAGCAAGTCAGAGGTGACTGTGGCAAAGAAAAACTCCCTGAGAAGATATGGGAACCCATCCTCATATGGGTGACACCGGATAGTGCAATTATAAATGATTCCCTTCTACAGCCGTGTACTACATGGTCAAAATGTACGATTGTGTAACCAGGAAATTCATTATAGTTTTCACATTAAGGCTATTTTGTTGAAGTTATCAACTGTTCATTGATGGGGACTTGAATGCAAAACTATTCATTGCAATTGCAGTTGTAAAGCTATTATAGCAACATGAAACAAGTACCAACCATTCTGCAATTCAGAGAACCCTTACTGGACACAGTAGGCACAATTTCTCTTGTTCCGGTGTGAGGAACGGAGGAGGGCAGAAAGCATGCAATAGAACGTGCTTGGCAGCAGACATAGGCACTTTAGGAGTATAATCCAGCCTAGGATATTGGAAGGCCTTGGCTAATCCAGGGGCAAAGTCAAGGCAGGAAGAAAGAGCTTGTAGATCTCCTACTCACTTGAGAGATGCTAGGGTCAGCAGAAGAGCTACCTTTAGAGTCAGAAGCTTCTCTGAGGCTGACTCTAAGGGCTCAAATTCTGCACCTGACAGACCTTCCAGGACCACAGAAAGGTACCAGGAAGGTATGCGTGGTCTGCAGATGGGCCTCAGCCACCTGACCCCACGCATAAACCTCGAAGTTAGAAGATGTTGCCCCACAAAGGCTCCATCAATAGGGGCGTGGCTGACCGAAATGGTGGCCACGTAGACCCTGCTGAGAAATGTCCTCGTAAGAACTCCAGGACTGTAGCTATTCACTGGGTCTAGCTGACATTCCTCACACGAAAAGACAAAAAGTCGCCACTTGAGTGCATACAATTTCCTCATGGATGGTGCTCTAGCATTCAACATGGTCTCTACAACCTCAGTTGCAAGACCAGAATCTATGAGCTGGTGACCCTCACAGGCCAGACCCACAGTTTCCATAGTTCCGACCGAGGGTGATAAATCAGCCCTCTGACTTGAGACAGTAGATCCCTGCAGATGGGAATCTCCCAAGGAGTGCCGTCCAGCAGGGATATTATCTCTGAGAACCATATTTGAGCTGGCCAACGAGGTGCTAGTAGCAGCAGACGTAGACAGTCTTGGTGAAGTCTTGCTAGAACTTGTGGGAGCAGAGTGATCACAGGAAAAACGTACAGATGTGACCTTGGCCACATGTGCACCATGGCGTCCAACCCCAGTGGTGTGGGAGGAGTGAGGGTGAACCACAGCAGGCAGTGTGTTGTCTCTTCGGAGGCGAGCACATCCACTTCCGCTCGGCCAAACCTCCGCCATATGGACATAAGGATAGTGCCTCCAATCCCTGGACCTCAGCCCCTGTCTCAACAGGATGTCCACCCCCACATTCCAGTTGCCCAGAATGTACATTGCACTCACTGACAAAAACTCTCCCTCTGCCCAGAGAAGAATTAGTTGCACCTGTCTGAACAGGGGGTGGGAACATAATCCTCCTTGGTGGTTGATATGTGAGACAACTAACACATGGTGACCTCTCAATTGAGGAAGAAAGAATTTCACGGCCCGCATTTCCAGGTGATTTATGCTACTCCAGATGATGGCCGCTCCAGAGACCGTGAGCTGGACAGCCGTCAAAGGCCATGCCCCAGTCCATGAGGGAAGTGTCTGCCATTACCATCTTGTGATAAGGAGACACCCCTAGAGTGTGACCCAAGGCTAGAAACTCCAAATTCTCAGAGCACACAAGCATCACCGCGTGACACTGATTACTCCTAGACGTTTCGTCCTTGGATCAAACCCCCGACTTTTCAGCCACCACTTAAACGGTCTCCTGTGCAATAGGCCCAACTGTATGACGTTAGCTGCTGCTGCCATAAACCCCAACAGTCTCATGTAGATGCCAAGATACAGCTTTATCTTGCTCAGTGTTTATAGGATTGACCCTATGCATAGTGGGGATATAAAGACCCTCATCATAGTAGAATCCTTATAATGTCTAGAAAAGTTGTTCTCTGCACTGGAGAAAGCATACTTTTCTTGAGGTTCAACCTGAGCCCCAAGCTCTTCATGTAGGTGAGAACAACATTTCGATGTTGAATTGCCAGTTCTCTGGATCGCGCTAGAGTTTTTCCATATAAGGAAAATGTATTACAAATAATGTAACTTATGTTTATACCTTTTTTATGTAGCATGAAATGTTACATAAAATATTATTGAGCATCTTTATTTATGGTGGTCCCAATGAGCAGTGTTGAATCCATGCATTAAAATAACATACAATGTAAATTCAATATAACTGTCTGACAAAAACAATAAAAATATGTTTTTGATAATAATAATAATAATAATAATAATAATAATAATAATAATAACCTGCTATGTTCTTTTCTTCTTGGCACTAACTCATCAAGTTGTCAACAATCACTAAATTCAAGTTTTGTATTTTATACACAATAAGATTTATTGAGCCTAGTGGGACAAAAGAACAAGAGCATGATGATATGATAGCTTAATGGTGACCTTTTTGACTAATATAATAAAAAACCTTGTGTACTTAAATATGACAGACCATTAGACTAAAGATTCGATTAGGTGAATAAATTAGATTAGATGTATTTGATTATTGAATAAATTAGATCAAATTACTGGCATGACTTGCCTAAATTCAGAGATAACATTCCAGGATGTAGGGTTCTAGGCTGAAGTAAATCTGCGACCAACAACCTATAGAGTGTATCGGGATAATATTAGTGATGTTAAATTGATACATTGGTTATGTTAAATTGGTTAGACATGTTCTCATCGTCCAGGCCAAATTCAGCACTTCCGGTTTCCAGTGGATTTGTTTTAGCACCCTCTATTGGGCCCTTAGAAATTGCTTCTATAATTGTTTTCTTCTCTTTCTCATCCTTCTCACTCCTACTGTGTGTGTTGTCTATTCTGGGCAGATACAGCTCAGTAAGCTCAGTAATAAAATGTGTGGGCTGGAGCAGGTCTCAGCGAGAACGAGATAGGATTAGGTGTGCCTGAACATTGCTATGTACATTCAGACACAGAAGGATTTTTAGCATCAATACACACGCTTAACATTTAACCAGGACACACACTCTCGTCTTCCTCTCTGTCTGACACATACCACATACACACACATGCACGCACGCACGTGCGCGCGCACACACACACACACACACACACACACACACACACACACATTTGTAATTATATCTTTGTGTGGTGTTTCCGTGGACTTGTGTGTCACTGTAGCTAATTGCCTAATTGAACCTATACCTACTCCTTATGCCTAAACTTAATCTCAGTAAACAACAACAAAAAAAGTTTGGCTCTTTTAGCAGATATTTGTCCAGAATTATAAAAAATAAAGAAATTCATTAATTTATTAGTATTATTATTATTGTTGTTGTTATTATTATTGTTATTATTATAACAATAATCATCATTGTCATCAATAATAATCATCATCATCATCACTAATAATAATAATCAACATCATCATCAATAATAATAATAACAATAATAATCATCATTATCATCATGATGATCATCAAGTACAATTGAAACTGCCATATGTTTCTGGGGACATTTAGTCCTTACCAAGATGTAAAAACATGCCCACACATAGACTGCCCTTCTCTCTCAATGACACTTGACCACTTTTAGCATTCTCAAACACAGTTGTTCAGGATCAACTGAATCCTTAGTCATACCTCTCTAGATATCAGTTCCCAGTGCTTGAGCATCAGGCAGAGGAAGAGGGTGGTACAGTACAGATCAGAGATAAAAGAGATATGAATGTAATGTGAAGCCAGAGGTTCATGGTTTGGCTCTCAGCCCCTGAGGTGATTAAGCACAGAGTGAGATGAGGCTATGGTGATTAGCGGAACTGGCTACAGTGTGGGGGACTTCAGTGGAACACGGGTGGGCTTGGCTGTTATCGACCCACCATGCAGTTCCTGCTTATAAGGAACAGGGACTTAGTACATCCACCCACACACTTTCATACACGCTGACACAGACAGAAGACTCAACTCTGCTGTGGGCTTAATGACCAGACTTATTACAGGTGCCTTTATTTTGCTTGCATCATCATTTGTACCACAAATGCAAACAAATAGTAAAGGTTAGAAAATATAGGTGGCGTTTCCTGCTCAAACATCTGGAGGGGTTTTTCCCCATTGTTTTAACCTAATGCAGAAGAATTTGTTCAGCAATTTACGTTTTGCTACTGGAATTCTTTTGGGGGAAATACGTAGGTTTTAAGATGACTCATACTCACTGTATATGAGAATGTACTATTTAAAGTAATACATTTGTGTCTTTATTTGTTCCCCAAAAAGGATCGTCAAAAATATATAATCCTTTTTTGTATTATTATGGGGTTATTATTATTATTTTTTTTTTCCACTATCATGGTTGTTGTTCAGATTTTACTGGACTGCTGCTGTGCTACTTTATTTGATTTCTCCAAGGGGAGTTCCTGTCTCACATGTGTCTGACAGTTCACACAGCTAAATGGTGCGTAAAGCTGTTTTGAAAAAAAGAATGTCCGCTTTCTTGGGGTTTACCACCAAGGACAATCTCACGACGAACTCACAACAGAGACCAATACCCGCAGGATTCCTCCATTCCGTCATATTTCTCATGTCAGCTTTAAGGACAAAAAAAGAAAGAAATCATTAAACTGGTTTGTCATCCAGGGGTCAAATAGGGCCATGCCGAGTTTCATTTAAGGGTGTCAAATCAGGACATGACTTTGAATTACTCTGGTCTGCACAACCCTTGACGACCCCCTGCTACAGGCCTGCCATTCAGCTAAAATATTTCTTGTCAATTATTTCCCTCTCCGACTGTGTGCGGTATTATCTTTTATATTAAACTTATTAAACATTTTCATGCCAGATGTGGTTCTCAGAGACTTTTATTCATTTGTGTAGTGCTGTCACATTTGCCCAGGTTAAGGCAAGCTTATAGCTTCTTCACTTTTTAATGAATTTCGAATGTAATTCCATGCACTAATTTTGAACCACTGTGTCTTTACATGTTGTTTTTCCTGTAGTAGTTAGCATCTTTGTTGTTATTGGTTACCGCTGTCTCTAACTGCTACCTTTCCAATTTAACACCCTTGATTTCCTGCTGTTTGTGAAGTCTTGCCTCTCTCAACAATGGTGATTCTCACAATGTGGTGTGGTGTGGTGTTTTTTTTATTTAATTTTTTTTTGTACAGGAAATCAAAATCCACCTGTATCAAAGTTATTATATTTGTTATTGAGCTCCTATAGTTATTAACCTGTTGGGTTTAATCCAAATTTCAATAACTCAAAAACAAGTCAGCATATGAATCATTTAAATAATGTCAACTTTAAGTCGTGTCAGCTTTGGATAATATGTTATGCCTTTGGAAAGATCAGGAAGAAAAAATAACCAGAATTTAAAATATATATATATATATATATATATATATATATATATATATATATATATATATATATATATATATATATATATATATAGTGCAAAGAGCACATGTGTCATCCAAACAATCAGCCACAGTAGCACTGGAAAGTTGAGAACAACTCTCTATGGTAATTTTAAGTAGTATTGGTCCTGTATGTGTGTGTGTGTATATATATATATATATATATATATATATATATATATATATATATATATATACACCCAGTCTGTAGTTTGCACACCAGGTTGAATACCAGTGAGTAAATTTCTGGCCAAATGTTTGTTTAAATTAGATAGAGGTCCTGTGAAACTACGATCAAGAACACTGGTTCCTTGCTAACAGAGAACCTCCTGTCTCTAGGGGTTCTCCAGGACCAGGGTTGGGACCACAGGCTTTAGAACATCGGCCATGGTCTTTAATGTTTATTGCAGGAATCCGGATTGAAATCTAATTTCTCAAACAGCTCCAATACCATACATTAGGATCAAGTTATTTAAGCTTTTATTAATTACTGTTTTGTTTCTTGCTTAGATAAATAGCTAATATCATCCTACTGGGACATCTATAGACACATCAAGCAATGGCCTGGCTATTTGACTGCACTCAGCATTGACAAGGCATGGTTACCATACCCCTGAACCTAGCCAATCTCTTACTATCCCTGAACTAGCCAATCCCTTACTACTACTGATCGTTAAATAAAAGAAGTCAGCATTAAATAAACGGTGGTGCATTGGTGATCCTGGCATCAGATGACTGTTTATGTCTGCATTTCACTTGTTCTCTCTCTCTCCAGTCTGCATGGGTTTCCTCTGGTGTCCTCCCACCTGCCAAAAACATGCCAGTAGGAGGATTGACTAAGATAAATTGCCTCAAGGTGTGAATGTGTGTGTGAATGATGTCAACCGTTAACAAAACAGGCAATAATAAAAAAAAAGTCATAGGAGTATTTAGTGACTGGGCCACCCATGTAACCCAGGCCAGAATGGTGATGTGGAGCCTTGTGGGCTCACCAACTGCAAGACAAAGAGGGAGTGGGTGGTCAACCGCAAAGGCAGTTGGGAAGCAAACATGGGATAGACAGTCTTAGATGGATTTAACCCTTGGAATAGAAGTATTTATGATGCAGTCAGATTAGGATGCCCTCCCCAGCCCATTTAACTTCTTCTGTTGGGGCATGGCAAAACACCAGCATGTTCCTTTGACTGAAAAGAACATCTCCAGAGCTTATCTTGAGCTGTTGCAGAGGCTTTGACATCGAGTCTCTCTACCGGTCCCTCAAACACCTTGGCATCCCATTCCAAATATACCCCAGAAATATTAATTTGCAACATCGCCATGCAATGGCTCGTACCAATTTATTTGTTTAAAGCCTCGGTTTACATTTTTCCAGCCCAGAAATAGGCTCCACCCCAGCTGAAGAAGACCTACGAAGCACTGACTGAGAGTGTCTGAAAGTCTGTTATTAAATTCCGTCTCTCCACCTCCTCAGAGTGAACAGTCTGTTTGCTATATTTTAGGATATAAAAAGTGTGCAGAGAAATGAGAAACAGTTCTATGTTTAGTTTTAGATGAAGGTGCGACCTTCATCTTCCCTCCAAGCACATGCTGATTTGCACAGATTTCTCTGTTGCTTTTTTTCCCCCACTTCCCTCATTCCAATTTTGAACTTACTGCAGGGAATGTGTCTTTCCGTGTCTGATCAGACTGGCATCTGGGATCATTTTCAGCTTGTTTCTGCTTTGGTATTTCCAAGATCTCCTGCGAATGGCTTTTGTTCCGCTTCAAATCATAAAAGTTGTCTCATACATAGAAACACACGTAGCTGTGGGGAGAATTGGAGAGAAAGTTATCATTTTGTGTCATATTCATCCGTTATTGTGTAATCATAATAGGAGATCCCTTTTTTGTTCATATCTGAATGAGTTTCATTATTAACCATGTGTTTATCTTCACTATGATGTATAGGAAAAGGAAAGATTATGTCAGGGATGTATCATATGGAAGGGATATGGATGATCAAGGAACAGATCATGCAATTTATTTGATGTGATCTAGTCTAGGTACCAAAATGAAATATAAAAATGGCAGCATATATAGTGAGCACCTGGGATGCAACACCATCTTTGACCAATCATCGTCACTAAAGAATAGTGAGGAAGTGCTTCATTAGACTACAGTCTAATTATTGTACTGATTGCACCTTGCCCACTGTAGACAACTGTTTAGTATTTTAATATTGAACTCTTTTTTTTTTTCTATTATAATGTAGTTAACTATGTTATACCTTAGTATAACTTATAGTGCTAATACCTGCTAGATACAAAATAATTTCCGCTTGTTACCTGTGCCTTTTTTAATTCACCATCCATTTATGTGGCATTTCACTGTCTCCAACTCTCTTAAGATTTCCTTTTGCTCGAAGGAGGAGTGTGAGCATGATAAACAAGTTCTCCATCAGGAAAAAAAAAAAAAAAAAACGAGCTCACGGAGTGGCTTGACGAGCCATTGCTAGGCAACATTGCTTTGCAGCCATCTGTTGTGTGTGCGGCCATTGTTGCTCCCGGGAGCGTGCTTGGGGAATTCCTCTAAAGTAAGATTCACTCTCAGTAAATGGAGAGATTTACGAGTCAGACATGAAAATCTCTAACACTTCTAGAGAAAAACATCTCTCTCTCTGTCTGTCTGTCTGTCTGTCTCTCTCTCTCTCTCTCTCTCTCTCTCTCTGCTGGGAGCATCACAGAGTTTCCAGGATGAGGAAACTGTTTTGGGTTTTTTGTTCCAGAGATCATACATGTTGTGTGGTTTTCTTTGTTGTTGGCGCATGTGCTTTTCTCACATCAGGAGGCTGAAATCATTATGCGTTTAAAAGACATATGACAGATGACCTGGGCATTCGAAATCAATTATTTAACCACTGGACTAAAAAGGTGGAAAAAATAATACAATGTAGACAAATGTCCTGTTTTATGCTACTCAGCCCTCTGAGAACTGCTGAGAGGTATACTCGACTGAATATAGCATGGGATCGTCGAAGTTTTTCACTAAAATACATTTTAGTATATGCAGTTCACTCTGATTGAAAAATTAATGTATGCCATATTTTAGAAAAATGGATGCAGTTGTGCTTGCAAGGCATATCAGAGAGCATAAGATGGGACAGAAGCTGCTTATCTTGAGGACTGAATTTTTTGTGGTTAAAATTATGAATAATCTTAACGTGATGTAATGGCAGCTGAGATGAATGCAATTGTAAATAAATGCTTTAATGGGAGACAGGAGGACAAGAGTGGCGAGCCAGATTTGGTCTCCTGCTTGGTAGAGGGGGTGGGGGTCTGACCCCTTGTTGGTGGGCACATGCCTTGTAAGTTTGGGCGATCTGCTCAATATGTTGGTGCATGTTATCCCAGACCTGCTTATTCCACTAAAACCAGTTGTCCACAGCTGGTGAGTTGGTGGGGCTAGTGTTCCAGGAGTTCCTCTGTAGCAAAGGCAGACGGAAGGTTAGGGAGTGGAATTAGGTGCAGGGACATTCAGAAATTGTCAGTGACTACTAGGATGGTGTTGTTACCTCATGACTCCATTCTTGACTGGAACGGTCTGGGCACAGAAGGAACACTGCCAAATAAGATGGTCTGGAGCTGCTTCTCCAGCCTCCTTGCCCTTTGACGGGTGAGTGGTCAAACATGCGGCAAAACAGCTCCATGAATCACTCATATGAGGACGTGAGCTCGTCTCCTTGCTCCCACTTCAGCACTTTACCAGTGAGCAGGTTCACTGAGATCTTCTGCAGTTCCGGCATCCCCTTGTGACTGGCAAAATAGAAAAAGCATTGCATTACAAAACCTTTACACTGAAATGCATCACCTGAAAATGTTTTCCAGAGTGGGCATCAGTGGGCTGGTTGTAGAAGCTGGTACACGGGGTGGCGTGGATGCGGCGATGGCTTGTGACTGTAGATTAATCTTTGCATCGAGGTCCGCCAAATGCTGCTCGTGAGCCGTGATGGAGTCCAGTTCTCTCGCTTCATTCACGTTATTGCCGAAGTGTTCTGTCATTTAATGGAGGCTGAGACGGATGCAACTGCAGGTAAATGCTTTAATGGGAGACAGTTCAACAAATCCAACACGATAGGCACAATAGTCAACAACAGGCTTAGGTCAGATGATTGACAAACAGGACTTGCCTTACTAGGCAAGGCAGAACATGTAAACCATGGAGCAAAGTCAAGGTCAAACCAGGATATCTGGTTATCAAGGTCAAACCAGGATCTCAAAGGCAGGCACAAACAGCACACTGAGCGTATACTAAACTGTGAGTGAGTGAAAGTCTCTTTTAAAGGGTGCTTGTGAGTGTGAACAGGTAATAAAAAGTCCAGTGACTGAGAAGGAGGCAGTGTGTGTGAGCTCTGGGAAGTGTAGTCCGAGACAGGGTGCACTGACTGGGTTCACCTGACACTTAAAGTACGATGAGTGCTCAGTCAACTTACGGCATGGGATGTGTTCTTTATGAGAGATCAAATTTACAAAAGCATTTGACAAAAACGTTGAATTTAACAACTCAAGATTATTAAGTGTGGAAGCTGTTACATCCCACACACAGAAATCCGGTGACTACATAATGAATCATGATTAATGTTGTTTTATGATTATTAAATAAATAATAGGGTAATAATGAGAGTGGAAGGCTTTTTTTTTTAATTAAACCAAATTTGCAGTTATTAATGTGATAATTACAACTAAGTATATTCATGCAGCAGTGTACTGGTAATATACTAAAGTACTATTAGATTACTCTTGCTTTTTATGTTACATCCTAATAAATTAGACAGCAAAGAAAAAAATATATATTTTTCCTCCTTCAGTATATATTTTCTATCCCCCCAAATTTCGGGGCGCTTAAAGGCAAGTGTTTGTGCTTAAAGGTGGTGGTCTATACACTATTGAAAACCTGAACATGGACGCCTCACGAACAAACTGGCAGCCATGGAGGTGTGAACTAGATGGTAATTATAATCATCTGAACGACCTGCTCAAAAATGAACTTCAGCAGCTACATAGTCAGATTCTGAATAACGTGTAAATATTGACATTAACTTTTTAACTTCATTCTCCAACTCTGAATATAGCCTAAGGCCCCTGTACTAATTATATAAGTTCTTTTAATTTCAGGTGAGCTAAATACTGATTACATAGTGGCCAATGTACATCCTGGGAAACAAGCAATATATATATATATATATATATATATATATATATATATATATATATATATATATGTGTGTGTGTGTGTGTGTGTGTGTGTGTGTGTGTGTATGTTTGGGGTGTCATGGGAGAGCTGGTAACTACAAAGATTTTATATTGTAGGGCTCAAATATAGCATGTGTGCATGTTATATACAGTAGATAGTTTAGTCCTTGTGGTTCTGAGTGTCCTTGGGTTAAGATAGAATTTAACCACAGGGTTCTGTGAAGGATATCTATTAAAAATTCTACATTATTTCTAAAGCAAACTTTCACTTGAATTTTTAGGTTCTTATACCTTTTGGCATATGAGAAGGATGACTTTCCTTTGAGACTGAGGTGGAAATTAAATTTGTAAGGTGAATGAGGTTATATTGGATTGATTTGATTTCCCACAAGTTCAGTTCCGCTGACAAAAACGAAAGCCATTTCTATAAATATATTCATACTTTGAGACACACTCTGACATTTTCGACATGGTAATCCGTTTTTGTAAATAATGTTTCGAAGACGCTGATGAGAAGTCAGAAGCCTGTTACCAATAGACTGAGAGCTTTCTCATTTAGACAGGACTAATCTATTTGTTTATGTCCTTTTGATTACGCTGCACTGCTGGTTGATTCCACGGCTTGCTGCATCATTGTGCTATTTCCTATAGACCCAGCAGGGGAAAGAAAGGAAAAGCATGTCTTTGGAATTCTTCTATGGCTGTGATTAGTATTCTGGAAAAGGGTCCCATCTGTCGAAGTGAGGTGACTAGCTAAAGGGGGGGAATTCCCCCAGGGGTGCTGGGATTAACCACTAACACCAGTGACACGGGGAGCCTGTTAATAAGGGAGCACACTTCTCACAAGACCAGTGAAGTGACAGTCTGAACACGCACACACACATGCCCTCCCCACTCTCACGTGCCCACCCAGCCCCCAAGCTCTGTCTCACATCTATATTGGATTTATACATGGGCCTCATCTGCTGCCAGACTCACACAACAAAGAATAGCATCCAAATATTAACGGGGGAACCCCCCACCATGCCCCCTGATAGTGCCCTATGAGACTATAATATATTGGGTGGGGCCACATACCAGATTGTGTTAGGTTTAAATTGGGGGGTCTCAGGTGCGAACATGGACCTCTGATTTAATTAATCCGGGGGAGGAATTACCCAGTCATTTATAATCAAATGTTCAAGTCCTTAAACATTAAAAAATATCGTTCTTTTTGTGCTATATTTATAGATTACTTTATTGATTCAAACTGCTTATCAGATTTATAGTAGCTTCATTATGCAGAACTTCTAAACATTTCTTTGAAACCCTTGTCTAGGTACTGTAAACAACATGGTCTGTATACCATATATTTGTGCCATGCTGACATCAGACTCAATGTTCCTCATTACTATATGTGTCATCCGCAACGCATAGGTAATCTGTCACATGTGAGGTTAAATTAGTATAGATTGCTTTCCCTAAAGACTGCATAATTAACATGGATATCGAATGTCCTCCCATATATTGACAGCTAACATAAGGTGTGGTGTAGACATGTAAGAGGTTCTTAATTCGGGATGTTTATATCGGTCTTAAGGTAAAACAAAAAGAAACAATGTTAATAACAGATGAGATGCCACAGGTTTTAGCTAAGACATGAACTGAATCTTTTCTGAGTCACTTCCAGATCACCTTGTTGGTAAATGACGCATATGACAAGAGTGCTGAATTTCAGCCTAGCGCTTGAACTGAAATGGAATTAACCCTGGTGCTGTTTCCTGATGTCTCATCTGCAGCCTGCTGCATGGCATGCTTAAAAATAGAACTTTGCTGACAAAGGTTGTTGCTCATGAACAAGCGATCGATACTTTTGCTGTTGCATTCAACAGGGGCATTTGTCTTAGCAGGGCAAGATGTTTAACCCTGTTTGGCATTGCTTTAGCTAGTTGCAGTCTTAGCACTGTGATGCACCATGCACACTTCATCTGACTATACGAGCATTTATAATCAAACCAGTAACTGACTTAAAATTAGTGCAGCTGTTTTGACTGGTGCTTGTAAAACCGAGACTGGAATGCACCCTCAGTAACCTCAGAAAATATTTGTGGATAAGTGGGCTATTATTTTCCCCAAACATTTTTTCCAAAGAAAAACGCGCATCACCACTTTTTGTGGTTTTCAGGTTTATATATATATATATATGGAAGTGGTATATCAGTTGACATTTAAAAGATCAACTGAAATCTCATAAATCAAGCACACCAGGATGTGCATTGGCTGACAGAAATGTCTGTCGAAACTAGAAATATCTATCACCTGGGTGTGAAAGTAGGCTACTAAAATAGTTCCTAATAAACAGTCAGCTGGGTGGGTTTTTATGTGAGGTATGAGGTATATATTAAATGAATGATTAAAATGATGTAAAAGAAATCTTACTGGTCGACTGATGAATTTCATTCATCAAATAAAGTTATTGTGTAATATTAAACCGTAAACTGCTGCAAAGTGATAGTCAAGTTTAACTAATCGAATGTTCTGGCCCATGAAAATATCGTTCTTTTTGTGATATTTTTATAGATTACTTTATTGTTTCAAACTGTTTATCAGATTTGTAGTAGCTTCATTATGCATAACGTCTAAACCTTTGTTTGAAACCATTGTCTATGTACTGTAAACAACATGTCTATGTACTGTAAACAACACAACTAACTTCTGCAGTTCTCCAGCTGTGATCCTTGGAGATTTTTTGGCCACTCGAACCGTTCTCTTCAAAGTGTGTTGAGACGATATAGACACACGTCCAATTCCAGGTCGATTCAGAACATTTCCAGTTGACTGGAACTTCGTAATTATTGCCCTGATGGTGGAAATGGGCACCTTTTGCCGCACATCACAGCTATATTCCTTGGTCTTATCCGTTGTTATGAATGACTAAGGGAATTTGGCCTATGTGTTACCTCATATCTATACCCCTGTGAAACAGGAAGTCATGGTTGAGCAATTTCCTGTTCCTCATCACCCAGGTGTACTAAAAATGTAAAATATCAATGGGAATATACTTCGAATATATTTTTCTCATATGCCAATAATTGTTGCACACCTATATTTAACAAAGATTTTTTTTTTTAGAAACCTGTGTTGTGTTTGTAATTGTTTGCTATCCATGAGAGCAGAGTATTTTTGTGATTTTTTTTTGCAAAGAAACGATCAAAAGGTTAAACAATGAAGATGATTTTTCACAGCCTTCTTTGCTCATATTCACCAAGGGTGCCAATAATAGCGGAGGGCGCTGTACATGTTTTTCATTGGTCAGTGGATGAATTGCATGCCTCTTCTATGATAAAACTCAGACATTCCGAGAGCTGTGTCTGAATGCATGACACCTGAGTTCACAGCAGCTTTCACCCGGATAATTGCATCACCTGGCTCCCCCTGTTCTGGCAACAATGCATGGCGAATGCTTTTTAATGAATGTTTTGCCTCAGGCTGTCCCCCAGACTGCATACTGTACCAGCATACTAAATAGCATGTCAAATATAGACATCTTATTTTAACATAATATTTAGTTTGCTATTTTGGGCTTCATGACACAACCTTAACAATCTCCAGCTCTCAAAATTGTGTCTAAAATAGGCACTACAACGAGGTACTACTGGTATTACACTCCAACAGGTGTGATCAATAACAAAGTGTAAAATGTAGAGTATTTGTTTAAAAGGGTGAAAATACTGTGGAAATACTGGGGTGCTCAATCTTCAGAGCACTCACAGAACTGGTGTCCATGCCACAAAAACGTGTCTTTTCCTAATCCGTTCACATCAAAGTTCTGTAAGACTCGTAAGCTGTTCTTGCTTATACCTTGATTTTGAATTCCATCAGACTTAGTCCTTCCTAGCCCTGTCTCTAAAGTACCTTCGCTTAAAAAACATGCACACACACAGTCCAATGCGTAATTTCTTTTCAAATGAAAAAAAGATGAAATGAGAGAATAGCAGCATTTTCCTTCAACGGCAAACCCCTGAATATCAAATCAAGAAAGTACTCAAACAGATCAAACAAGGCCAAGTTCACGAGCCCAACACCTCCGAGAAAAATAGCTTATACGCATTCAAATGAATGTGAATGTTGCATGAGATTGAATCCCAGATATTTCATGCGAGAGAGCTGCTTTGCCACTGGGTATAAGAGCTAATCACTGGCAGTCAGTAAACATCCTTGAGGGATTAAGTGGAAATTAGCGAGAAACTCTTTTGCCGTGATTTACTCTGATACTTAACACACTTTACTGCACAGTGATCCTACTCTTATATATGGAAGAAGCTATTGATTATGTAGAGCAAATGAAAAAACGATTTACAGAACATGTAAAGACATGTCTCACTGTCAAGTATCTTTGGGGAAGTGCAATTGATGAACCTGTTATTTATTTATTTATTTATTTATTTATTTAGACCATGTTACAAATTTCGATGGTCTCTACTTCCCTCATCTAAGCATTGATTGAATGCTATATGTCAATAGAAGGTATGCTATATGTTAATAGAAAATCCTGTGTACTTCATTTATATTTCATTTTATAGCATTTAGTGAAGTTCATCAGTGTAGAAAAAAAAAAAACCTATTGAGAATCATGTCAGTTAATCATCTGGAGTAATCGGTCGTTCTAGACAATGTAATTAGCGCTATAGCGATCGGTGTGCATTGTAAAATGGATAATCCACCGGATTGCAGCATCAACCTTGAGGATCAGGGCCCCTGGCCTTACCTCAGTAAAAAGGTACAAGGAAAGACTCATATAAAATGTCTCCTTTGCCTCTCTAGAACGCACTAACTCCATCTCATTTGAAAAAGCATGTTGACGTAAGTTCCGCTAATTTGCTAATGTTAGCTGGTTATGTTACCCTGTTTTCTTTGCAAATGCCAGGTTAGACTAACATTGATTGCAGTAGCTTACATCATTGGCTAGGCAGCGAATCAAATTCTAGCTAATAGTAAATATTGGTTATTTATAGGATATTTTACTTAATCATGTATATGCCATGCAAACTTACAGATATTAAATGATTAAATGAAGTGTTTCAGGCAAAACAACATACTTGCTTATAACAGTTCTAGATAAGTAAGAAAAGTTGACATTATGTCATCTGAACAGTTTTAAAAGTTTTCTTTTTTAATACTTGAGTACATTTAGAAGGAGCACCATTTTGACTTTCACTTGAATAAATTTTGGCTGGATACTTGATCCAGTATACTGTTATTTAAGTATAATTTCTCTATACTCTTTCCACCCCTGCTAAGTGGGTCCTGGGACCCTGCCAGTTGTTGAAATTTAGTCTGGCGTACATACAACAGATAGATTTTTTTTTCAGCCTATGCATGGCTGGCTAGGTCACACTGTATTTATAATTAATGCCATATATACATTTGGCAGATGCTTTTATCCAAGGCAATTTCTATTTATTAATTTGTCTTTCATGCCATCTCAGGCAGTCTCTGACTGATCTCCAGAACCAGAACCATTTTGTATTGCCCATAAACAACTGTAATCATTCACTGCCATGGCAGTTCCTCGTGTTTTCTCACCCTTCTAGACTCAAATGGAAGCCTGGCAGTGCAGTTGCAGATTAGAAAACACTTTTGTCACGCTCTTACAGTATCGTTATACTAATGACCCCATAATCCTCATTGTAGGTAACATGCATAAGAAGAACATCATCCTACTAGTATTTCACACCCCTGCTTACAACAACATAATCCTGTATAAGATTGTGAGATCATAAGCTAGTGTTACAAATTCCCCTTCTTCAAACAGCTGTGTGCGGTGATTTCATGTGTTTTCTTTTACTTCATGTCATGTGCTTTTGTTTACACCACCATGTGCTAGTCATGTTTCTGCTCCTGTACTGTCATTGGTGTTTCCTGATCTGATTGTGTCCATGTGTTCTGTGTTAATCCTGCAATTAATTTGTCTGGAATTGTGCTCTTAATATAGTAAAATCCAAGCCTTGTATTCCTATGTTCTATGTTCTGTGTTTCATGGTACTGATCCTCGCCCGTCTTGCTTGTTTTTGATTGTGGATATTCCTTCTCTAATGCTGCCTGCCTGTTCTTTGACCTTTGCTATGGACCATAACCATGATTATTGGATTAGCTCTAATAAATTCCATGAAGAGTTTACACACTTGCGTCCTGCCTCTCTCTCATACGCGTTACAGCAAGGCCAACACGTGCTGCAAAACTAGGTAAGTGTTTTGATTGATTGCTGCCCATAGTCCCCACATTTTGAATCATCTTCACTGGATTAATGGAGTGTGTACACTGGCCAGCAAAGACCTACAATAATCGAGCTTAGAGATGACAAGTGCCCCAGATAATTATTTGTGTCGCATAGTCCAACAGGTACAGTCTCATTTGTTGTCAAAGAGCACAATCGTACAAGATCTGTCAGAGAGAAGCGCATGTACTAATGAGTTTTATCATCATCACAGCAGTGTTAAGATTAGCTGACAGAGCAGGAAATGTACAGTGAGACAAGGATCCCTTTGGTCACACCAGTCGTCACTTTATTGCTTATCACCAACTTGGATGTCATCCCTCCATGACATTCTGTAGAATCTTCCTGAGAGGTAGGACTCGGGCCATCAGATTAGAGAGGTTGGAGAAAATCTGCCGGACAATCTGATTTTTAGTTTACCATATCAAAAGCTGCAGATAGTTCGAACAATATAAGACCTGAGCATTTGTCAGCACTTCTTGCAGACCCCAGGGTGTCCACAAGTGTCAACAGGAGAGTTGGGGTAAAGTAACAGCTCTCTTTCTGCTTGTAAGTTTATCCTTAAATACATGAAAAGGAATGATTGACATTAAAATATTTATCCTCCTGTTACACATGAGTTTTTAGAACCATTCCAGGAATACATGTCAAGGGGAAAAAAAAAACATATCTAGAGTAGGTGTAAGCCCTATAAAAAGCATGTGATATTTTTGTATGATAAACTGTGAATCAAGACAAGACAGGTGCTCTTCATCTCTTCATATTATTTATAGCTCGCTGTGTGAACGTGGGCAATCTGTCGAACTTGACTTTTGCCCTAAACCGACTACTGCGATGACAATGTTTGACAAGCAGAGAGGGTCTTTTTTTAGACCACTGACTATAAATGTTTGCTTCTTTCTCTAGCCTTCTTCCACCAATTTCTGCTGCTTGTGACAGTTTGAGTGTATTTGCAGCCATATGGCAACATATATGGCAGGTTTCAGTTGATTTTTCTTTCTTAATCATGAGTGAGGCTGGAAATGTTTTTCCTTGCATTTCCTGGCTCTAGTCAGAGAGTGTCATTCATTATCACAATTTTTCATTCAGGAAATCAGTATGATGTCAGGAAGTGGATGATGCGGGTGATAATAGGAGGAAGCGAAGAAGAGGTGTGCATGTTTTATTTTTACTCACGAAGAAAATAAGCAAATACCTTCTGAGCTGGGTGGGTGGGTAGATAGATAGATAGATAGATAGATAGATAGATAGATAGATAGAGACTCACCTGCCATTTTATTAGGAACAGCGTACTCTAAGAATAGCCTCAATTCTTTATTGTATGGCTTCTGCAAGGTGTTGGAAACATTCCTTTGAGATTCTAGTGCATGTTGACATGGACAGATTCGTCAACTGCACATTTATTCTGTACATCTCCCATTCTACCGGCTCCCTAAGGTGCTCCATTGTATTTAGATCTGGTGCCTGGCGAGCCAATTAAAGTTCACCAAACGTATTGTCATGTTCATGGAAGCAGTTTGATATGACATGGCATGGTACATTATCATGCTGGAAGTAGTCATTATAAAATAAAGTGATAAAGGGATGCTATGTGGGCAGCAACAATACTCAGACTGTGGCATTCAGACTATGAGCTACTGGTATTGGTATTAAGGGGTATTACTGGTATATTATTGGTATTAATGGGACCAGTGTCTGAGAGAAAACATTCCCTAAATCATTACACCACCACCAGCCTGAATTGTTGATACAAGGCAGGTTTGGTTATGGATTCAGATTCCTGTTCTTGGCTGACAAGCGTGGAACCCAATGTGGTCTATAACTATTGTTGCACATCCACCTCAAGGTTCAATGTGTTGTGCATTCTGAGACGATTTTCTGCTCAACCCAGCTGTAAAGACTGGTTATTTAAGTTATCATCTACATCCCATATACAACAAGTCTGACAAGGCATTTCAGCCAGCAGAACTGCTACTCACTGTTTTTCCCCTGCATCATTCAGTGTAAACTCTAGACACTGTTGTAAGTGAAAATCCCAGAAGATCAGGAGTTTCTGATATACTCAGATCACCCCATGTGGCACCAACAACCACGCCATGGTCAGTGTTTAATTAAAGCTCTTCACATGTATCTGCATGATTTATCCATTGTACTGCTGCCACATGTTTGCCTGGTTGTATAAGTGAATGAATGATCATGGGTACAGGTGTTCATAATACATCAGCAGGGATCAGCAAGTGTATTAGCATATAACACACCTATGGGGAAACCTGTATTAACAACTGTCTAGCTTTTTCATTAACATTAACATAATGTAAAAAGGTAAATAGATAATAACAGAATTTGACCGTACAAGTACTGATAAATGTAGGTTCTTTTGCTCTGGGGACTAAGCTTTTATAGTGGGTTGTATTTATGATGTGTACAATATTGTACACTAAATTGTATTAGAATAAAGAATTTACAGTGGATTTATTACTAGCTTATGTTGCCACAATTGGGAGGAAAGCAGGGAGCCATCTGTATTAGATTTATTTTTTTGACATACCAGCATAGCAAGAACGTATTACCAATTATAGGCCGTCAGCTTAATCTATCCCATATGGATGACAGATCAGCACCATGGACAGCTCAGACAGCACCTGAGCCGCTGTGGTTTTAATGCTTCAGCTGCCAGAAATGTGCAAACACGGCCTGCTGGCAATGGAAACACACTTCACGATCGCATAGTAATTCATTATAGCCAAATATATAAATTTCCATGTAATTAATTATCCAGTGACCATAGGTCCTACGCCTTCTTCATGCCTAGCCTGCTGTTGCATCTTAAATGTACGCTTATCACTGACCTGCAGGTTTTTTTTTCCCCTGTTCTTTCTTAAAGGAAATAATTTTTCCATAGACATGATCTGTTTCAGTTTTGGAAATACTGGAACCTGCATGCTAGCAACATTTCTCAGTTCTCATCATTTATTCCTTAGCTGCCGTGTGCCTCTACATAACACAGTGACAAATACATGATACAAATGCTACCAAAATGAGATATTGTTGTTTGATGTGCAGTGGTACATTGTGCAGTGGGTAATTATGGTGATATCATGCTGTACTTGGAAAGTAATGTGTTGTTTTGGGGGAGGGGGGGGGGGGTTAGCTGTGCCTCTGCAATCACAGTGTTGGTAAGGGGGGTCATGAAGTCTATCATTAATATTTGTGCATTTGTTTATTGTTTATTTTGTATCTTACAAGGTCAGGTGTTCATATTTAAATCCGTTCAGTGATTCTGAAACGATGATCTGTTATGTCCATCTGTATTCTCTCCGTTCGGTTTCTTATTATGCAGCAGTATCTGTGGGTTCATTTGTAGTCTCTGTACAGGCACAACAGGAACGGTCTTAATTGGAGCCTTGTTTCCATTCTTGTTGTCTGTCACTGAGACATAACCATGTGAGGACGAAGGAGATATGAATGCAAGTAAAATATAATGGCTATAATGAGGCTGAAGAATGCAGTAAGATCAAGTATAGATAAGATTAAATCTGTCAAAGAAATAGTCCAGTCAGACATGGAAATGCAAAAAAATAAAGAGATGCTAATAGATACTGGTAAAGTCTAATTTGATTTTAGCATAATCAATCATTTTTTTTTAAAGGAAGATTAGAACTTTTTTTGGCTGAATATGCTGCTTTTATAGGAATAAATGAAAGAAATATACACTGGAGAGCTCAGTAGGTCCACACTTATTCCTCACACTTGTAACTACATACTTTTCCGGTTAGCTTCATTGTCGTTACTGACGAGTTCATAGTTACTGAGTACTACGCTTTAAGAGGAATCATTGTGTAAATTAGCCAAGTCTGTAAAAGATTAAAAGGCATTGTATTCGCAAAAAAATTAGAGAGGCTAATCCAGTATATGGTTACATTTGGCTAAAAGTACTATAACAAACAGTAGGTTGAGAACCAAATGTAAAGAAAAGAGAAATCCATCCATCTTCAACTGCTTACTCCTTTTCAGGGTCACGGGGGAACCTGGAGCCTATCCCAGGGAGCATCGGGTACAAGGCGGGGTACACCCTGGACAGGGTGCCAGTCCATCGCAGGGCACACTCACATACACACTCATTCATACACTATGGACACTTTAGACACACCAATCAGCCTACCATGCATGTCTTTGGACTGGGGGAGGAAACCGGAGTACCCGGAGGAAAACCCCACAGTACGGGGAGAACATGCAAACTCCACACACACAGGGCCCTGGTGGGAATCGAACCCCAGACCCTGGAGGTGTGAGGCGAACGTGCTAACCACTAAGCCACTGTGCGCAGAAAAGAGAAATCAAATGACAAAAGTGAATTATTGCCATTGCGATTGCCTAACTTATCTTTATTACTGATGTGGCTGCAATCATTGGCTGCTAGATGTGAGCTCGGGTATAGCTTTGAAACTTTGCGTCTCAGAGTCTATATCTCATCGAATCCATATGGCATGAACAATGCAATGGAACAAATATTGTTATACTTATATATAACGTATAATTACTGGTGATCCCACTGGCAGATGGCATATTTCAAAGAGATTTCTTGTTTAAATTTGCTTTTCTTTGGCATTATACTAGTCTAGAACACAAACAAGTAAATGATCTAGCTAAACTCAGTCGAGAATAGAACATACATGTTATTGACAGTGAGAAATCATTTTTCATGCTATAATTTATATTATGAATTCTAGTTTGTTTCCACCTCTTATATAGCGTCTAATATCAGCCAGTGTCAAATACTGGATCAGTTTAGAAATGACTCGTTAATATTAAGCCAGACTGAATAGATAAGAAGTACTTGGAACAAATAAGGTTCATTCACGATTATGAAGCTAATTCCAGACTGAATCCACGAAGGAAATAATTACATACATGATGTTTTTTTGAACCAGGATAAGCTCCCTGTCCTTTTATCTCTGTTACATGAGCAAGTTCTGAAGATTAGCTGAGAAGCAGCTCATGCATTCCATAGATCCAAATGACGAAATTGAATTAGCGCCAATTCAATTGGCTAACTTGTCCTTACTGCTGACGTGTCTGTAACCACAGTCGGCCAGATGTCAGCTCACATACACCCTTGAAGCTTATCGAATATTTCTTTTCATACCCTAGAGCGCTGGATCAAAATACTCAGATCCAATCTCTCAAGGGAATTGTGAGGTTATGAAAGTGATAATGCTGCCAAGTTCTAGTGTTAAGCATGACTTTCTTATTTTCCAGTTGGTGCCCTAGCCTGAAAATGCGCACGCATTCTATAAATACTAGTTCATTCATGGGCGTTTAGATGAAAATACTTTAGGTTGACAGTCACCGTTCTGTCACAATGTGTTCCTAACCAAGCGATGGGAGAAATTCAGGTTAAGTGCCTCCTTGTTTAGCAAATCAGCAGGCAAAGGTTTGACAGCCCGTCAATGTCTATGCGTGTTATGCTTCATCACTCATTACTCTGTCTCTCTGTCTCTCTGGAGGAAGGCCGTGTGTCAGAGTCAGTGTAGTACTGGGGGCTGGATGTGAGAGCAGCAGGAGAGGAGATCACAGTCTGGACTGCTGTGTGTCACGCTCCATGCTTGACCAAAGAACAGACCAGCCTTTGGGCCCATTTAACACCATCTAATAAATTCATGTCACTAGAGGGACATTGTATCACCGCTAAGTGGCGTTTGTATTTAACATCACTCTAAACTCCACGTTTAAGAGCAGAATCAGAAGATAGCCGGTTGCATCACCCCACTTAGATTTACCTTTGACATACTGCTCTATGACAGCAAATTACTCCCATTGGGAGATTGCATGTACGCACACACACACAAATGCACGCATGCACATAAGCTAGTCATATTTCACCAGCAAGAGAAGATGAGAAGCTGGAGGTGAGTGAGTGGAGTTCCCTTCACAGAAACCCCTATTTTACGACCTTCCATCAAACATTTGGCACCTTAGGATTGGTGTGTGGGTGAGTTTGGGGGAAGGCAGGGAGGGAGGTACAACATTAAGATGGAGGCTCCCCACATGGCGCCTGACTGGCTGCTGATTTCACAGCTTTAATTGAAGGAAGAAAGGTTCAGAATGAGCCAGTCAGCTCCTTCCTCACTAGCTCAAACAAACAAACAAAAAAAAACCAACTCAGTGACATTTTTGAAACACTGTGTGAGTGGTACTATACTAAACGATTTCAAGAAACATCTTTCGCAAGTTCTCCAGGAGCAGTCACATCCTTGATCACGCATAGGTGAACGCACATACACTTGCTCCTCTGTGGCCTGTTGCTCAGCAACACTTCCCTGATTAGGTTAGCTGACTATGGGAGTAAGGATCTGGTATCTATGTGGAAAGCCGGATCAGATCACGCTAATGGAGCTGCAGCCACATGTTCATTCCTGTCCCATGGGTGGTGGAGCACTCTCCGAGCCTAGATCTCATAGAGCCCAGACTCTCCATAGGCCATGAGCAATGCAATGGAATAAATATTGCTATATTTACATAGAAAGTATATTTACTGGCATGACGACCAGGCTGCCATCATGGAAAGATCCTACTAACACATGGCATATTTAAAAGAGATTTGAAACTTCTTGTTTAAATTTGCCTTTCTTTGGCATTATGCTAGTCTTAGGGGAGAAAGCACAAGTTTGCATTTTAACTCTGCATTGAATGAATGCCAGCACCTGTGCAAATAGTTGCTGTAGCTCATACTCTGATCTTTCTTATTTGGTTTCCATGCCTTACATAGCACTTAATATCACTCGCTGAAATGTAAGAAATTTAAATGTAAGGTTATGATTTTCCTGGACAGATTTCATTCATCCCTGCTATATTTCCATGAGCTCTGGGTTAGCTCCATTTAGAACCAGCATGGAGTTTTCATCATTCGTTTTTACTGTGTACCCTTTGTAACCAAGTACCCATTTGGAAGAGCAAGCATTTGATGGAGCTTTCAGAGCCCAAATCCTCAATTCTCAACAGAAGCAGATGGAGCTTCTGCCACATGGAGACACACTCAGAGTGATTTCCCAGCCCGCTGTGACTACAGTTTCACCAGTCCGAGAGATAGGCTGATAGACTTATTCCAGGGTGAGAGAAGGGAGGGTGAGAGAGAAAGACAATGTGAAAGGGTGGAAGGAATGGAAGTGGAAGAGTGAATATTTCTGGTAAAGTCGTATTCTGATACTGATGTAAGTGCTAGGACTGCAGTAAGGTTATAATAAGGTTAATATGAATTAATTTACTGCTTATGCAGGCTGATGGGCATTAAAGAAGTCTTTCTTAACCTCCAGGACTGACAGCATGTCTTGACATGGCAAGTGAGTCAGGTACACACTGTGACTGGATGCCAGCTTGGAGCACAGAACACGTATCAAGTGTAACATGTGCGGCACGTGTTCATACTGTGTTGTAGTTTTGTTTGTAGAGCTGTGAGAATTCACTCCACCTCAAAGAAAGAGGCTCTGGTAAATAATACACCAATTCTTGTACAGTCACTGCATAGCCCTAAACTGTTATGCTGTATTCATTTCACTTACCTTTTGTGTTTATTTCCGTGTTAATCTCTTACAGAAATGGGGTATTGCTTTTCAAATCAAAGCTTCCGATATCTTGTTGAACCCTCGACCCTTTCCTTGTATTGCGTTTTGTTCATTATTTCGTCTTTGTAACGCCTGATTACTTTTAATCATCATTACACCCATATGTGCGTGCACAAGAATTAAGCCCCATGATATGTTTTTTATCCGGTTCTCCAAAGACAAGTCCATTCTGCAAACCAAGACGTTATTTTACATTGTCAAGAATTATTTTGTAATAGCCGTTAATACCATGATTGTCATTTGGTTTATGTTATTTCTCCATTAAGGATAATCCCCAAGAAAGAATGAGTGTTTATGAATGCATGTTTTTCAACTTGTGCATTATTCTCTCTCTCTCTCTCTCTCTCTCTCTCTCTCTCTCTCTTCTGTTTGAGCCTATCAGTGTGTGTTTGCTTATATGAGTGAATGAAGGCTGGCATATATGAATGTTGTTAAGCGTGTACATGTCATTGGGTCACTATCAGACACTCTTTGTCTCTTTGTGGGTTGGGCCAATCCCTCTTACTGTCTTGTATATATATATATATATATATATATATATATATATATATATATATATATATAGGCCTACATCACCATGTCACTCATTGCAGTCAATGAAGAATTAGTGGCCTAAGATTCTTCATAAAATGACAACCTACTCTAACAACTGGATAGAAACAGCATGGAAAATATTGTATATATACATATCTCATCTAAGACTGTTCTACAGTGTTTGTTTAGAAAGATTAGACATGGATTAGAAAGTGTGTTGTTTACAAAAAAAATTTATTCATACAAATCTTACAACACTTTTTCAACATTTAAAAACGTCACCCCTTAAGGAGTATGGGTTAATATCTCGACTTCACATTTGCTAATATTCACTTCTCACACATAATATTTTCAGATATAGATAAAACTTTCACATTAAGGCTTTTGGCGCTCTTAGAAATGTACACAAGAGGCTGGGCTGTGGGCTGCACTCCATCAGGCTCTTTGCTAGCTGACAAATAACCCTCAAGCGATGCGACAAGAAACAACACAAAATCAAGCTATAGGCTTCATGGCCCTCTACATAAGCTTGGGATATGATGAGTCAGTTTACTGAGAACAATGAAACAGGAACACTTTACTTTGCCACAACAACACATTCATTGAACTTATAACAGCCTAGAGACAGTTAATACTTTTGCCATTTACATCAGTTCAATATTAAATCGGATCACAATGTAAAGCTGGCCATGCTTTCGGATGGAATTAAGATATCGGCCCAGCCAAATTTGGAAAGAAAAAAAAAAAGAAAAGATGGTTAGTGAAATGTAAGCTAATAGTCTGCAGCATTATAGGGCCACTAAAAATTGCCATCCATATCAAGTGGCGATTTTTTTTTTTTTCTCATACGTTGTAGCAAGGCACCAAAGCCAGAAGCCATGCTGTCTGTCACATACCACTGTCAGGTTCATATTATACATGCTCACACTCTTGCAACACATTCACACACATTCACACATAGAGCTTCCATAAAAACATCTACACTCATAGAAATCCTAGGAACTGATGCCAAATTGCAGGGGGGTTAATTTCATGTCTGGATACAATAGGCTAAACATTAAATTCGTGGGGAAATAAGGTGTCGGTGATATTGTATAGAATATACAAACCATCGATTGCGGTTTATAGTCAGAAATAAAATCTCATTTTAATCGTACTGAGCGATAGAGGATATTCTAGTATTTAAGTGCTGCGTAATACTTATCTCTGACTTAAAACTACAAGGGTTCAAAGGGATGGATTAAGGGATGGCATTATCTGAACATTCGGGCCACATCCCTGGATGCTTTGGTTTCCTGGTCCTCTATCCATGCATCACTTCTCTTACTTCTTCCCACTTTCTTGAAAGAGATGCATAACACAAATGACTTGTGCATATTGATCATGTAGAGGCTAATGAATTATCAGAAGTAATAGCAAGAAGTATTAGCAGTATGCAGTAATACTTATCTGAAGTCCCTAAGGTGTGTAGGCAAGTGTACTATTCTGTCTATACACTGGACCTTAACAAAGGACATTCTGAAGTTCTTTTCTTTTTTTTATAACAATTTTTTTCTCTCCCAAATATGAATTCATTTCCAGTGATTGAGTACACATCTCTATTTTTTCCCCCCCAACACATACACAACTTCTACATTAGCATACAACATTAGAAACGAATCTGATTAATACAAAGATAGAAATGACGCAAAACCATGACTAGGGTCACTGCAAACATGCCTAAAACTGGTCAAAGAAAATGACATGCTATAACACTTTTAAAAGGCTATCACAGCATGCAAATGAAATTTGTTTTTGGGTTTTGTTTTTTTCCAAAAAGGGGGGTGGGGGGGTGGGTTTGGGGAGGATAGAGATACCACTATTTTCCATTCATTTCCATGAAGAACTCTGCAGTAGGCTGCATGAACATGTTTAATAGTCATCAGGAAAGCATGTCTAACTAATACAACAGAAATATCTCAAATAAAATAATAATTTAAAAAAAAAAAAAAAAAAAAACCAGCCATTCTCAAGAATATGATCTGTAACACAAGAGGGTCTGTATTACAAACGATGCACAGAGGATTGTACATGCATCATGCATGTAGGTGCAAGGAAGATGGGATGGTTATTTTGAGATTTAGAAAGCAAGCCAGTACAAATAATAATAATAATAATAATAATAATAATAATAATAATAATAATAATAATAATAATTGGACAGCACTAATGAGCTAAATTCCAGTGTCATTCGTTTTCAATCACAAATCCTAACTCAAAACATAAAGAAAAAAACAAAAAAGCAAGAAAAACCCCCCAAAATGTTGCATTTAGTCAGACAGGTGACTTGCAGGTCTAAAACACTTACACAAATGTAGTTTTGACTAATGAGGGACTCACTCATGTTGGCCAGTGTGTATCGCTCCCTGACCCTTCCATAGGATCATTACAGCCTGTGCTTCTTTTTTTTTTTCTCCCCCCCCCCCTTCTTTTCTCATCACAGAGAGTCAGCCTTATGGTCACTTACATCCCAGGGCCAACTTTGCACAAAATAAAAACTCTATTCTTTCTTCTTCTTCTTTTTTTTGTTTGTTTGTTTGTTTTAAATCTCCATTACAAAAATAAAGTATAACATTCAGAACTTTGATTGTCTTTTTTAAAATCTATTTATTTTTCTGCATATGATGAATTCGAAAAAAGATATCAAGCGCATAACGTTCAAGGTGCACATTTGTCATATATATATATATATATATATATATATATATATATATATATATATATATATATATATCAATTTTTTTTCCTAGTGTTGGTTTTTTTTTTTTTTTTTAGTTTCGTTTTCAACATATAAAGCTATATACATTCAATCAACTGAACGATTGGTCCACAAAGTAGAACTGTGCGGTCTCAAGTGCTTTTGTACAAAAAAAGGAACAAAAAAAACATGTTCTTACTAAAATATTTTTAATGGCTTGACTTCGTACATAAAATACATGTTTAAAAGAACACAGGCGAGATCCACCGACTGCTCAGTTTTAAGTTAGAATGACTTTTTGACTGTATGATTGAATGGACACAAGGGAGGGCAGTTGCTCTATTCTCTCTCTCGCGCGCGCGCGCGTGCGCGCTACAAATAAGCAAAGCGGCGTCCTTTGTTTCTAAACCTCTGTCTGTACCTTCTTCCCAGCACTGCTGCAAGGTATTTTTTTACGGCCATTTGTTTCCGGTAGCGGCTGTAGCTGTCCGTGAAAATGCCGTCCGAGTGGCGCTTCGACAGTGGCTCCGAGTCTTCCTCGTCCTCTTCTTCCTCACTGCGAACACAAGCGCGCGCGTTAGCCTAGAGCTAAAGAAAATGCTAGCATGCTAACAGGTTTCAGTGTAGGTGTGGAATAAACAAACAAACAAACAAACAAAACAAATCATCATAATAAAACAAAACAAACATTCAGGAAATTCGATATATATTCACATTTTTTTTCACATATAAGATAACACCGGAAGCAGAACTCGGGATCAAGAAAAGCTTTATAAGTGATAGTTTTTTTTTTGTTTGTTTGTTTGTTTGTTTTTTTTCAGGCTGTAAGTGAAATGTTGATGTGTTAATGCGCCGTTATATTGGCTGGAATACAGATTCAATAAAAGGCGCTCGGGAATCAACAGTTCAGACCGTCGATAGACTGTTTAACTTTTATTATTATTTTTATTTTTATGATTTTTTATTTATTTAATTTATTTATTTATTTATTTTTCCTGTTGTTGTTCATTTTGTCTACTCACAATTTAACCCAACCCAAGTGTCACACCCGAAGCTAGTTCAAGTACAAAGAGACAACAAATATACCGGGGAGAAGAACAGAGGGAATAAAAAAAAGAAAAAAAGAAAGAAAAAAAAGGGAAGAGTCGAAGACAGGAACGGAAAAGTCACCGCCATGAGAGAGAGAGAGAGAGAGACATGAATAGAGGGAAGAGTGTAAATTTTTTTTTTTTTTTAAACCCAAACAAAAAAATAATAAAAAAATGAAACCAAGTCGACGGCAGGTAAACGCTTAAAATGAAATGCCCTTACCCTACACGAACTGCCGTCAGAGAATGCAGATATTTTCGGGCTGATAACTGAACCAGGATGTCCCTCAAGGCTCTATCTAACAATCCGTCTGCATGCGTTTCGGCTCTGAGATAAAACGCCAAACACACACACAAGGGTAAGCAGAAACAAGAAACACCACACGACAGTGTTCCGTTTAGCATTTCCGATTTTGTTTCACGCCAATCAAACGATGAAGAACCAAACACTACTGTCCTCTTCCTTTAATCAATCGATCTGTCTCCTGATCCTGTACCTGTCTGTCTGTCTTGTCTGTCTATCTGTCTGTCTGTCTGACTGTTGCAATTGTGCATCTACATGCATGATCACCTTAATCACACACAAAAAAAAACAAACAAAAAAAAAAGTAAGGAAAAGAAAAAAGAAAAGAAAAGAAATAGTATGAATGCGATCACATATATGCATGTATAATATTTTGTGTGTGTGAGGTTTTGGGGGGTGTGTATTGCTCACCTTCTCTCGGGAGGGTAATACAGTGTGTACGCGTCCTCCGGGAGGGCTGGAGCACTGCGCGCGCTCATCGTGTCCGGCTCATAGGAGAGCTCACTTAACGAGTTTCCCTCGTCCCCAAACACGTCGTTTTCTAGCCTGAAATCCGGATCCAGGAGAAAAGAAGAATTTTTTAACTGCACCAGATGAGAATTTTATCATTCATCATTCATATATATATATATATATATATATATATATATATATATATATATATATATATACACACACACATACAGACCTCTATAATACATATATATACCTCTATAATATATATATATATATATATATATATATATATATATATATATATATATATATATATATATATACCTCTATAATATATGTATATAATTCGATTTGCTTGCAAATTAGATTAGATTGGATTCGCGCCCATATTTAAAACGAAATAATAAGAACAACATTTAAAAATAGAAAATACGCAATTGAATACACATGGGCTCTATCCTTAATAAAACCGTGCCTACATGTACACAATCAATGTCTTTGTTAGAATTAAATTGTTTTTTTTTTGTTTGTTTGTTTTTTTGCTTTTTAAAGCATTTTGTCACACTTTCGTTACATATGAGATTTCATCTCGCTGTGAGCGTTAAAACGAAGTCGATATAGGCTATACACACACACACACACACACACACACACACACACACACACACAGGCTATATACCCATCAAAACGCTACTTCGTTTTAACGCTTATAAATAGCAAAGATAGGCTATAAATAGCAAAATGCGACTTCATTTTTAATGATGATTATTAAGATGATTAAGGTGCATTTCGTTCGTTACAGGCATTTAAACACAGTGCGCTAATGTGAGTCTTGCTGCTGGGAGCGTGAGCATTGCGCCAGTAGGAAAGTCAGACTGGTGCACATGAACGAGTTCACACTGATATTCCCGAGGCTTACAGTCACAGCAGCTTCCTATTCGTTTACTGCTCGTGCTTGCAGTGTGACGCCACTCGGCCGTCATTACAGACTCATTCTCATTTTCATATAGGCACGTCCCATGCATAGAAATACACCGCCTAAAACCCCTAGAGTAATCACTCCCCGAGAAATGTCTTTGTTTCCTGTAGAAGCAACTTGGATTCAAATGGCAGTCGGTCCGTTTCCCACAATGAGGCAAATCCATACAGAAATGGTTCTCGGGTAATATTAGTGCAAAATGCTCCACGTTTCTGAGAATGGTTCACTTTAAATGCTCCAACATAAAACTGTTCATTCTTCTGCCAAATAAGATCTACAGCCTAATCCAAATAAATGAATAAATAAATAAATAAATAAATAAATCTCCGACATATGAAATTCAGACTGCACACGTTCGTCTTATAACCAACTGCCAAGATTTAAGATTAAACAATGAAAGGAGAAAAGGCAGGATTTGGGCGGTGTGTACGTACCTCATGTTGGGGAAGCCCATTCCGATGGGTGTGCATTGGGCGCTGTAGCGCATTAAGATCCCGTAGATGAGCAGAGCCAAAGTAGCTCTACTAGATTTGGCCATGCTGTAAAGGGAAAAAAGTTAAATCACTTACACGCTTCAACTCAACACTGTAACACGCCTAAAACGTGCTCATTTAGTTGTTGTTGGGTTTTTTTGTTTTTTTTTTGCCCAATTTCCAAGCTTTTTCTAATAACGCAATAAACTTCTGAGCTGTCACGTGCTACAGATTCCACACGGCGTTTCTTTAATTCTCTAAAAAAAAAAATCCGGTCGGGTTTCAAAAGTTTAAGGAGAGCCTTCGCTTGACGCAAACACAGTCCTTTCTCCGTAAGCCGACAAAACTGGTAGTAGTAATAATTTAAAAACAAAACAAAACAGGAAAAGAAAAAAAAGAGGAAAAAAAACATGAAGCATCCTGGAGTTTGAGTTCCTTCAATGCACGATTTTGTGATTTTGAAACTAAACAGGCAAAAACGGTCACGTACCTACGGCAGGTTGAACAGAGAGCGAGGCTGCGGGACGCGCTTCGGGTGCGGCTGCTGAGCGTGTGTGTGTGTGTGAGAGAGAGAGAGAGAGAGAGAGAGAGGGAGAGAGAGAGAGAGAGAGAAAGAGAGACGAGGTAATCTTTCTCACGGCACCTCTTCTCTGAAACGCCGTTTCCTGATGGGCTCGTCCTGATCAACCGCCTTTGACTTTTATACAATAAGTAGCTGCTAAAAACAAACAAACAACAAAACAAAGAATAGCCTTTTTGCGGACAAAAAAAATAGTCGGTGAGATTGGTCGTGCACGGCCTATTCGTTCGTCCACATGTCCTTTTTTTGCTCAACTTTCACCCCCCCTCCAGTTCCCTCCGATTTTTATCCATGAATGGAGACTCTTGCCCTTTTTTCAATAAGTCCCATTAAGTATGCCTCAGACGTCATCAGCCCCTTCCTCCCGGAATATTACTGTGTAATTTCTTCCTCATCGACGGATAAGTTACTCTGACACGCCTCAAACGGAACTTTTCGCTTTAAAACTTCTTTTTTTTTTAAAAGGATGAAACAAATTGCACTATTTTTTTTTTGTTTTTGTTTTTTCCCCGCAATTCTACAGGAAGCTGAGATGACACCATTCCCGGATGTTACAAGATTGCACGCGCATCTGTCTTTCTCTAGCCTACAGATATATATTTATTTAGTTAGTTAGTTTTTAATTATTATTATTATTATTATTATTATTATTATTATTATTATTAATTGTAGCTTATAATGTCAACTGATTAATGGTATATAAATAAAACGTAGAACTGACAGCATGAAAAAAAATAATAATAATAATTAAAGACAGCGGGGAGCTGTCCACACTTGTGGTGCTGACGGATCGACGCAACACCAAAGCTCGTTATTCAGCCTCTTAAAATGTCCTGCAGTGGTTATTTAATGGTTCATTGGATAATTAAGGGTTCTTACCTTTACTTATAGGGAATCAGTCTGTTGTCTGGATTTTACACAGAACCCCAAGGGTTTGTCTAAGTGAGAAGATCCCTTAAATGTGGAATAAATTGCCCCCATACCCGCATAGTTTCTCATGAATGCTTATCAATGATTCTTAGGACAAAACCTGGCTATATGTTCACAGAAATAAAGTCATTTGTAAGGGAAAGAAATAATTTTGTTTTAACTTAAGTGTAAACAGGACAATTGCAAAGGGTATAGCCCCACAGTGCTGTTTTAACACCAATTAAATGCTTCAATCCATATTGTTGCATACAGCACTCCGAATTTAGCATGTCAAGTTTATATGGTATATTTTCAATAAATCCTGTAACCCAATCCGCTTTACTGCCCTGACAAACGGATCATGCGTTCCGAGAACAATAATCCAATAATTCACGTCGACGTCTCGTTAAACGTGACGTAGTGTGACGTTAAAAGCCATTCATTCCGCCTGCCGTGCGTGGTTCCGCTGGAGCGTGAATTGTAGCGTGCTGCATCATCAGTGTGCATGTATTAGTGTGTGCGTATATAGAGCATATATATATATATATATATATTTATATATATGGTGTGACTGGTTTAAACGATTCAAGAGCGCCATCGTGCGGTCGCAGGTCGGTCTACGGCTCGCTGTAATTATATTGCCAATGAATGCATGAGAGCACAGTTTCCCAAACCTGGTCTGTCCTGCACATTTGAGTATTTTTTGCTGCTGCCAAAACCCCTGATTAACACCTAATTAACAGCCCCTTTCTGAGTTGAAGTGGATGTGTCAGAACAAGGAAAACACTAAAATGTGTAGGACAGGGGGTACTCCAGGATTAGGCTTGGGAACCTGTGGATTAGTAAAGGATATATTTTCCTCTGAACAACTGGAGCTCTGTCCACCATTTCATTTCAGCCTACATTATCATTTTGCAACACATAAAAGGTTCAGTTGGGGCGGCTGGGGCTCAGGTGGTAGAGCGGGTTGTTCACTAATCGAAGGGTTGACAGTTCGATTCCCGGCCCACATGACTCCACATGTGTCCTTGGGCGAGACACTGAACCCCAAGTTGCTCCTGGCAAGTTAGGGCCTTGCATGGCAGCTCTGCTACCATTGGTGTGTGAGTGTGTGTGTGAATGGGTGAATGAGACACAGCGTAAAGCGCTTTGGAAGCTCTAAGGTTAAAAAAGCGCTACATAAGTGCAGACCATTTACCATTCATGACATAAAAGCATTGACATAAATGTAAAATAGAGTCACAACCTATACCCTCTGTTAGCTTGCGTGTTTTGAAGTGTCCCCTAATTTCTATTAATTAAGCAGATCTGCTTCAAGTGCCTCAAATATTTTGTGAAAGGTCTCTGTTCTAGGTTTTATACAGCTTTAAAATGGAAATTGGGTTTATTTATTAATGCCTGTTAAGTCTTTAATTTACTTTAAATACCTGGATTCAGAGTAATGTTGTTTGTTTGTTTAGTGGGTTTCTTTATTAGCAATAGCCCATTTAATTCTAATAAATATAGACCACATTGCAATCTCGTGCTTTTGAAAATCTTAATCAGGGCCACTTGAATCACTCAGCTCACAAGTTGTCCTCTCCATTTTAATTAAGGGCAGTGTTCTTCAGTTTTGTCCAGGAATGTTGGGGAAGAAGCAAGGGGAGGGGTATGAGAAATGAGTCAGGATGAGTCATGCTCATGGTTTCAGCCCACATATAGGCCTAAGCAATTTGTGCTGCAAATGTGATTGCTGACGTTGTGTGTTCTGAGACTAACGTATGTTATGCAGTGTTATATGTTAATCAGGGTTCTTATGTGAAGACTAGGCTGAACTGGTTGAAATAAGATATATTCATCTGAATTACTCATCTAATTGTAGTTTAAGCAATATATTACATTACAGCTTATACTGCCAAGAGATGATTATTGAGAACCATTCAAAAAACCATTTCAACCGCTGCAGTCCCATTACACACCTGTCCTGTGCTGTTATTGCTAGGTTCTGTGTATTGCAGTGGTTTCTACTTCAGATGAGGTTTCAAGTAAAACCACTTATCCATCCAAAGAAAGCATTTTTGAGTGTCGTGAGCTACAGTAGTGTGAAAGTGCCATCCAGCTGTTGAGCAATTAGTGCCTTTCAGAATGGCATTTTCTAACCAATAATTGCATTACATACACTAGTAACTTGTTTTTAATCAGCGTGACATTCTTTTCATTTATTGGTTCGACATTTTTTAATTTAACATTTTCCGCAGCGATAATTATGGAAATACCACCACAATTAATTAGAACTTGAAGAGACTTCCATGTGCCAAAAAATTTCAATAGCACACAAAGGTAGTACACGCTCCAAGTTTCCATCAACCGATTATAAACCAGTGCAAGATAGTGAGGGAAAAGACAGAACGTCTCAATAAGACACAGGAGTGCTTGTATTCAGGTGTGTTATACAACAGCACATACATGTGCTTTGCATAAGTATCCCTTGAACCTTTCCACATCTTGTTGTGTTACAAACTGTAACTCAACTGGACTTGGTATAATGATCAAGCGCGTACCTTAAAACAGACCACTCGACAGTTAGAACGTAAATGGCATCAAACCAAATTGGTAGTATTTCAAACAGCATGGAAGGTGAGCCTACTGAACTATAGAAAATCTCTTAGCGATGCTAGAAAAGTCTATTTCTCCACCTTAATAGGAGACGACAAAAACAATTCTAGATTTCTATTCAACACGGTAGCAAAATTAACTAGGAATAAAACCACTACAGAAAGAAGCACTCAAACATTACATAGCAGCGAAGATTTCATGGAATTTTTCATTGGTAAGATTGAAAATATTAGATGTGATATTCAGGCTATTAAAGTAAAACCCGACAGTATTATAACTAACCCTATAGACGATAATATAGCAATATCAGATCAATGTTTAGAATGTTTTACTCTTCTTAGATAAACCGAACTAGCTACAGTAATCTCTTCAGTAAATTCATCAACTTGCATACTCGATCCTGTACCTACATGTTTCTTTAAACAGATTTGTCCAGGAGAAATTGAACCACTTTTAAATATAATCAATTCTTCCCTTAGCACTGGATATGTACCTAAATCACTTAAATTAGCAGATATTAAACCCCTGATTAAAAAACCTGACCTTGACCCCTCTCAACTGTCCAGCTATAGACCAATATCAAATCTCCCCTTCATCTCCAAGATCTTAGAAAAGGTTGTAGCACAGCAGTTATGCTCGTACTTGCATAGGAATAACATTCATGAAATGTATCAGTCAGGATTTAGACCTCATCATAGCACAGAGACAGCGTTAGTTAAAGTAGTAAACAACCTACTACTGGCCTCTGATCAGGGTTGTGTCTCGCTGCTTGTGTTACTTGACCTTAGTGCAGCTTTTGATACTATAGATCATACTATTCTCCTTGATAGATTAGAAAATGTTGTTGGCATTAAGGGAACAGTCCTCTCCTGGCTCAGGTCTTATTAGTTTGTAGATGTAAATGGAGACTTCTCCACGCATACTGAGGTTAAATTTGGTGTTCCACAAGGTTCTGTTTTAGGCCCACTGCTTTTTACTTTATATATGCTACCTCTAGGTCAAATTATTCGTAAACATGTAATTAGCTTCCAATGTGATGCTGATGATACACAGCTGTACGTTTCAGCAAAGCCAAAGGACAGACAGCAACTTAATAAAGTTGAGGATTGTGTAAAGGACATTAGACGTTGGATGCTAACTAACTTCCTTTTACTTAATTCTGATAAGACAGAAGTACTTGTACTGGGACCACGTGGAGCTAGAAGTAATCTTTCTGATCTCATAGTAACTCTGGATTGACTTTCTGTTTCATCATGTGCAGCAGTAAAACACCTTGGTGTGATTATTGACTCCAGCCTATCATTTGATGCTCATGTAGATAATATTACTAGGATCGCCTTCTTTATATCAGAAATATTTCTAAGATAAGAAAAATATTGTCACTACATGATGCAGAAATATTAGTTCATGCTTTCGTCACCTCTAGACTAGATTACTGTAATGCCTTACTGTCTGGATGTTCCAGCATAAACAAACTCCAGTTAGTCCAGAATGCAGCTGCTAGAGTCCTAACTAGAACCAGAAGACACGACCACATCACCCCGATCTTATCTACACTGCATTGGCTCCCAGTGAAATCTCAAATTAATTATAAAATACTATTATTAACTTATAAAGCACTTAACGGTCTCGCGCCACAGTGTCTGAGTGACCTTTTGGTTTTCTATGATCTGCCACGCCTTCTTAGATCAAAAGATGCAGGCTATTTAATGGTACCTCGAATAGCGAAGGCTACAGCAGGGGGAAGAGCTTTCTCTTATAGAGCCCCACAGTTATGGAACAGTCTTCCAATTAGTGTTCGGGACTCAGACACAGTCTCAGTGTTTAAGTCTAGGCTTAAAATGTATTTGTTTACTCAAGCCTACCCTGACTAGACTTTCTGTTATGCTAAGCACAGTGCTAATAATCTCTTCTCTCCCTCTCTCCTTCTATAGAGCCACACACGATTTTATGTAGATACTAGAGATCCTGATCCTTTCCTCTCTCCGGACCTGCCTGATCCATTTCAGGTGTCTTACCTCTGGATGGAGCTCTCATCCATTCCAATTCCAGATTGCTGGGACTACGGCTGCTTCTAAGGCCAAACAGACTTCATATAAAACCATAATGAACATTTTCACACTATCTGTTGTTACCCAGATGAGGACGGGTTCCCTTCAGAGTCTGGTTCCTCTCAAGGTTTCTTCCTCTTAAAACATCTTAGGGAGTTTTTCCTTGCCACCATCGCCACTCAGTGGCTTGCTGAGTTGGGATAAATTCGCACTTTTAATATCTGTATACCGTGTTGATATTTCTGTAAAGCTGCTTTGAGACAATGTCTATTGTAAAAAGCGCTATACAAATAAAACTGAATTGAATTGACTTAACTGGGATTGTAAATCATGAATCTGCACAAAATCTGCACCTGTAATGTTGAAGTGGAAAGGGGTCCGGGGTGGGTGAGTGGGGTGGGGCTTATCAATGGGCTATTCCAAAATTATTTACAAAGACAATATTATAATTCACCCTGGTTGCTGTGAAACCGATACATTTGATTAAAGTGTCACCTGATCTCAGTATGAATACACATGCTTGTGGAATCACCCAAAGTTTGCTAGAGAACATATCTAACCAAACAGCATCAAAACAATGAGTGATCAAAACAAGTCGGGGACAAAGTTCTGAAAAACTATCATCCAAGGTTTGCTTGTGAAAAAAAAAAATCCCAAACTTTGAATATTCCTTGGAGCAACATTAAATCCACTATTGAAAAAAAAAAAAATGAAGAAAAAAATGGCATAAGTACGATTCTGCCCGAAGGAGGCTATCCACCAAAAGTCAGATAAGCAAGTCCATTTCACTTCCAGGTTGTAACATTACAAAATGACGATAAGTTCTGGAGGGGTGAATACTAATTAAAGCCACTGTATAAAAGTTAGGCCTACAATGTTATGAATCGATGAAAGCTAGCTTACAGAGTGATACACAAATCTAAATTTGGTTTTAGAAAGTTTTCTTCTCCACAATTACAGTATGATAGCAATATCATAGTGTTACTGTGATTAATAGACATTTGTCCAGCAGGTTGTGCTAAAGGTAAATTACAAATTACAGCATGTTTAACACTGCTGTAGGTGGGGCAACAGGATACTTACTGGGCACTGCGTATATACTGATGCTCTGCTGTTGTCAGCTATAGTTTAATTAAGAACCATATTAAAAGAAAATAACAATCTAGGGTGTACCACCTTGATGAAAGTGATTAATTAATCCACTTCGATAATGATAAATACATGTAAAAAAAAAAAAAAAAAAAAGCAATATACTCTAAAAGACGTGTCTTAAGTATAAAAGTACATAAACCACACAAATCAGTATGCCTGAGTTAATTTCAGCATTAACACTAGACTTTTGTGCCCAATGGGGATTCAAAACACCACAAACAAAACAAACAAACATAATTACAGTGTATATATGGTCTATAACTCCCTTACAAACATTACTGATGACATATCCGATTAATAATTGATCAAAATTGGTCTTTTGACAATGACATTATAACCCACAATATAAGGAATTAAATACATATAAGCAATGAAACCCAGTAAATAGCACCCCTAACTGATATATATTTATATATACTGATTGATATATCTATAATGTTGACTGCAGAGCTTAATGGCAGCATTTTTAATATTAAAATAATTGAATCTTTGTCCTTTCCTCAGCTGTTTTGCATTGTGTAACCATTATATTACTGGCACAACAAATACAACTGAATAGTACTATAGGTGTGTTAGTGGCTCAAAGGCTTAAATTCCAGAGAACCTCTTCTGGGCCATCAATGATCAACAGTTTAGATTGGATTCTGCCTCACTAGTAAGTCTCTTTGGACAAAAAGCATTAGAATTAATGTAAATGTTTCATAATGTAATTGCCATCGAGTTCCTTGTTTAAGGGTCCTAAGGATAATGTGATCCATTTTCATTTCCATGTCACTGTGAACAAAACTGTAGTGCACCCAAGGCCTTTGATTATGCCTGTCACAGTTAAACAATTGTGGCTGATGATACGTTTTCATACAAATGATTGAGATTTATAATTTTATTGTAATTCTTTTTTTCTGTATACACTATGGTACTTGTATATTATACGCATAACAGCATTGGAATAATGCACATACACAGCCTTTTATCCGCACGGAATATATGAATAAATGAAAATTCTGCTTACAGAAATAGATAGATATATAGATAGATATATAGATAGATAGATAGTTAGATTGATAAAACTTTATTTGTCATACAAAATCCAATTTAGCATCTACCAGAAGTGCAAATAGTAGCATCTTGCAAATTAACAAAGTGCGGGTTGAATATGAAAATGTATATACTGTAGGCTAAGTAAATAAATAACAAGGCTATGTGCAGTAGCTATATATATATATATATATATATATATATATATATATATATATATATATATATATATATATATATGGAGAACAGTATGAATGGTAAATACACTATGATGTAATAGAAAACTTCTAATAGGTATAAAACAAAAAAGATATTATATATAAGTATAGTCATAAATATATGGAAGAGATATGTACATTGTATATACAACAGTACCCAGATTATCCATGGATTATATACAATGAAAATACAGATAATATACATACATACATATATATATATATATACATACATATATATATATATATATATATATATATATATATATATATATATATATATGAAAATGTGTATATGTATGAAATATTCCTATATGTATGAAATTCCCAGAAGATCAGCAGTTTTTGAAATACTCAAACCAGCTCGTCTTGTACTAACATCCATGCCACAATCAAAGTCACATAGATCACACACTGTAAAAAAAAAATAAAGAAAAGTTGACTTAATTTAAAATTTCCAGGCAGTTTGCTGCACAGCTTTTTTGCGTTTACTCAGTTTAACTTCACTTAACTCAGTTTTTCTTTTTTAGTGCACTTTTTCTTAACTCTGATGTTTGATGAGCATTAACTTTTGACTTTTGCATTGCGCTACTGCCACATGATTGGCTGATGCAGATAACTGCGTCACAAAAGTCTTATGAATGGCTAATAGTGTGGAAATATGGTATTCAAAATATGCAAGTTCATATTCCATTATTGGAATAAACTATTTCTTTTAATTAACACTTTTAATTCTGATGGCTAAGGGCCACTGCCACCCTAGCATGACCACCCCTCTGGCCACCCCAGTAAGACATTATTATTATTATTATTATTATTATTATTATTATTGTTATTTTCAGTGCGGTTACCAATGTCATATGATGTGGAACTGGATGACTTCCGGCTGTGATAGGTCCGTTTGAATTTTAATGAAATACCCACTACACCCTCTCTGTTCATTTCATCATTGTCCAACAACAGGGATTGATAGCGAGTGTAATGTCATGCAGGAACAGGCAAGTTTAGCTATCTAACACAAAAGCAAACTATTACCTAGCCCTACTGATTACAACAAACAAACAAATACTGGTCAAACCTTAAATGTAAATAATATTAATTATTTGGAGGCATACCATTTGATTTCTTCAGTGTATTATTAGCTACCATTAGATAATGATATTGAATTCATAACTCTAGTGGGCTTCATAAGATGTATCCTATGATGTTTTTTGTACCTTGCTAGATGCTAAAAAATTCTGATATCTTTAACCTTTCCTTAAGCCTGTCAGACAACCTCTTATGCATAAAGAGCACCACCATCATTCAAGTTCCCAAGAAACCTTCTGTCTCCTGTTAGAATGATTACTAATGATTACCACTGTGCGGACCTCTACTATTATGAAATACTTTAACCAGCTACATGAACCCCATATCTGTTCATTCCTACCTGCCACCACGGACTCTCTCCAAACAGATGCCATTTCTCTGATGATGTACACTGTTCTCACACATCTGGAGAAAAGGACACACGCGAGAATGTCATTTACTGATGACAGCCTGGCATTTAACACCATCGAACGAACCAGTAATTACAACTCCCCCAAGGTATGTGTGCTAAGCCCCCTCCTGTAATTTCTGTTTAAGAATAAGTGCGTCAACATATGCAGCTCCTACATCATTTCTCCGTGCACTGATGATACAACCATCCTGGGTCTAATCACAAATGGATAGGAGCCTGTATAGAGGGGAGCAGAGCAATGTCACTGTTGTGATATAATAGCAAACTCTTTTTCAATGTCAGCATCAAGCGAAGGAGTTGATAGTTGACTACAGGAAGTTTTGGGGGACAGCATACCCCTATATACATCCAGAGAGCTATAGTGGAAGGTGTCAGCAGCTCTTTGCTTCTTATCTTAATGATCTTATCTAGTCCCTCCAAACCAACATAACAGTAAGGTCTGCCGGACACCTCACCAACTTCTACTACTGTACCACACAGTTGATCCTGACTGTTTGGCTCACTATATGGAGTGGCAGCGTGGATGGATTAATATATGGGCTAGGCAGGACTTAAGCCCTGGAGCTCAAGCACATTAGCATCCCATTGGTTGGCTGGATAGGGAAATGTTTATTCAGTGTATATCTTTAAATAGAGCAGCAATGAGCTAATCTACACACTTTCAGTAACAGCAAGGAAGAGGAGTAAATATAACATGAAATGAAATATTATCCAAAAAAAAAACCTTTAATAATAGCAAGCAGAATTTGAGCCAGTTGGCGAATGGCAGGGCTCCAATGTGCAGCCTTGAACTTCACAGCTCTGCCCATTAAGTCAGTTATGTCTCTTATCTAATTGGTCATGTCATGTTATCCCAGTAATGAAGAGTGACAGATGAACACAGTACACAGAAATGAGGCATACTGACAGAGGCCCTTGGAGTCATCTTATCCCCAGGACCCTATGTGGTATTCATCCAGGCCTGGTGATGAAAGAACCGATTTCATCACAGGCAACAATCTTCCAGCTTTATTAGTCTCAATTATCAGCCATAGTGGCTGAGGAAGGCTTACAAAATCACATCAGATGTCGGCCTTCTGGCAGACAACCAGGCTAATGAACGGTTGTTACATACACGCTATCAGAGCTATTAAATAGCCTCCATTCCGTTCTCACCACCAGGTTGTGAATGAGTCACTTTACATGTCCAGTGCACATCTGTTGTAACTCAGTCACTTTATTGTCACATCATCACATTAGTACAGTGCTCTTACTTGGTCCTTCTTTCACTATGACAGTAACTAAAAATCCTCACCCTTTGTTCCTCCACAACTCCTGCCTTCTTGCACGCACTTATTTTACTTTATACACATAGTTTATATATTTTTAATATCTTTAATGGAATTCTTTTGGGGTCTTTATAAGCTAGATTGATGTCAGTTGCAGGACAACCACAGCCTGGACATTCCATAAAGCCCAGCTTTATGGAAGAATGGCGAGGAGAAAGCAATCAATGAAAAAGGTCATACAAAACCCCATCATTTACAGACTCAAAAAACATGCGAAAAACTCGACTGTAATCTGATGAAGCCTGGAACTGAACTTTTTGGACTTGCCACAAAGCACTACAGTTGGTGAAATCCCAACACTCCTCATCACCCTAGCAACACCATCCCCATGGTGAAGCATGATGTCGGTAGTATCATGTTGTGAGGGTGCTTCTCGTCAGCGGAAACTGTGAAAATATTGACTTGAATTAAAAAAAAAAGCTAAAATGCCCAATTATTATGTTATTTCATAACACAACAAAATGTAGGAAGACTCAAGGGATCGAATACTTATGCACGGCGATGTATATCATGAGTCAGTTTATTTAATTCCCACATTTCTCACTAAATTATATATTGAGTGTGAGAACAGCAAACAAAACTATATGAACAATTGTTTCAATATAGACTTTTACTACTTTCGGTAACATTTTCATTTGTGAACTAAAATGGGTATTCATCATCTGCCAAGACCCAGTACTTTCATGTTGTCCATGCCATTCAGTGTCAATCTAATATATGCTGCTAGGGTCGTTTTAAAGTCAATAAACAACAGCATGAAAATATTCACACGATTCATTCATTTGAAAAGTGTGTGTACAGAAGGAAAGAGGAATAAACCCAGGAACTTCATTACATATAACCCACAGGCAGGGGGCGGCAAAAGCCTAATTTAAACCTTCACCAAGAAGTTGTCTGTGTTATAAAACCTCTCCGTTTAATGAAGGGGAAAAACTGCGATATTTGCACTTCCCACAAATTTGCTGACAAATCATATTTGCTTTCCACTCAAACACATTCAAACTGATATTCTCCCCGGAAGAGATTCCCGAGGCGGCCATATTGTGGGATGTATTGGGATGTATTGGCCCGGTCCCAAATTCCTCCGTCTGGGACATGAAGTGCGCTAGAGTGCGTCCAGAAGGCGTTATTTTACACACGACGTAGTGCACTTATGCAGGGGGCAGGGAGCCGTTTGGCCTACAGCCATTGGTGCAAGTTGTATCAAGCGCACAAGAAAAGAAGGAGAGGAAAAAGGAGCACTGTGGGAAGCACTCACAATTCCTCAGGCTACCTTTTTGTCATGAATTCTCTACCGGTTCCGGTTTAAAGTCTATTTTTTTCCCTCCTCTTTCTCTTTACCACTGTTTGGTCTCCATTTCTCTTCGCCCGTTAGTGACGCGACCTGATTTCTGTAACGGATTTCACCAGCAGTAACAACCAGTTTGGGTGGTTTCGCGTGGTGTCGTGTGAAGCATGGAAAAAACACCGCGGCAGACTGGGATTGTCATTTTGTAGCAAACAGTTGCACTTTCCAGCGTTTGCCGAGTGCGTGGACGGCGGAAGACGTATGAAAATAAAAGAAGGCAGGTTTGTGTGAAGGTAAGGACATTTAGAAACGGGCTGCGAAAGTCTGTTTGATGTTTCGGAAACACTGTTGTTGGTGTTAATTTGTCACTTCACACTGAATTAGTGGTTATTTTTGTTACATTGTGCATCGAGAGGACTTGGGGGAGAAAATGGTTGGGGCACGCTCGTTTGTTTGTTTGTTTGTTTGTTTGTTAAGCGTAGAGAGATGTGTGTAATGAAACGTGGCTCTCTCTCTCTCTGTGAAAGTTCATGACTGGGTTCTTAATTTCCGTGCAAACACCAGGCCTGGTGAAGCAGAGGCCTCGTGATAACGCCACTGTTATTGTTTTATTGTTTCTCTCAGCTCGAAAAGTAATTCAGGCCTGAGTCCATTTCCAAAACCAGGGCTTTCCTCAAGATTCCCCTCAGGATCCAGAGTGTAACAGACTTTTACAAACTGTAGGACTGAAAGCAGGCGCTTGAAGGTGTTGGACTAGTGAGTGGTCAGATTTGTAGCTGAACACTGCCAGAGATTTCATACATTATACATTACACACACAACCACACACACAGCCTATATAGCGTTTTCACTGTCATTCTACACACACACACACACACACACACACACAACCTATATAGCGTTTTCACTGTCATTCTACACACACAACCTATATAGCGTTTTCAGTGTCATTCCACACACACACAACCTATATAGCGTTTTCAGTGTCATTCCACACACACACAACCTATATAGCGTTTTCAGTGTCATTCCACACACACACAACCTATATAGCGTTTTCAGTGTCATTCCACACACACACAACCTATATAGCGTTTTCAGTGTCATTCCACACACACACAACCTATATAGCGTTTTCAGTGTCATTCCACACACACACAACCTATATAGCGTTTTCAGTGTCATTCCACACACACACAACCTATATAGCGTTTTCAGTGTCATTCCACACACACACAACCTATATAGCGTTTTCAGTGTCATTCCACACACACACAACCTATATAGCGTTTTCAGTGTCATTCCACACACACACAACCTATATAGCGTTTTCAGTGTCATTCCACACACACACAACCTATATAGCGTTTTCAGTGTCATTCCACACACACACACACACACACACACACCCTATATAGCGTTTTCACTGTCATTCTACACACACAAACCTATATAGCGTTTTCACTGTCATTCCACACACACACACACAACCTATATAGCGTTTTTACTGTCATTGTGCACACACACACAACCTATATAGCGTTTTCAGTCATTCTACACACACAACCTATATAGCGTTTTCAGTCATTCTACACACACAACCTATATAGCGTTTTCAGTCATTCTACACACACAACCTATATAGCGTTTTCAGTCATTCTACACACACAACCTATATAGCGTTTTCAGTCATTCTACACACACACACAACCTATATAGCGTTTTCAGTCATTCTACACACACACACAACCTATATAGCGTTTTCAGTCATTCTACACACACACACAACCTATATAGCGTTTTCAGTCATTCTACACACACACACAACCTATATAGCGTTTTCAGTCATTCTACACACACACACACAACCTATATAGCGTTTTCAGTCATTCTACACACACACACACAACCTATATAGCGTTTTCACTGTCATTCTACACACACAACCTATATAGCGTTTTCACTGTCATTCTACACACACAACCTATATAGCGTTTTCACTGTCATTCCACACACACACACAATCTATGTAGCATTTTCACTGTGATTCTACACACACAACCTATGTAGCATTTTCACTGTGATTCTACACACACAACCTATGTAGCATTTTCACTGTGATTCTACACACACAACCTATATAGCGTTTTCACTGTCATTCTTCACACACACACACACTCACACAACCTATGTAGCGTTTTCACAGTGACTACGTTTACATGGACTGCAATAATCTAATTATTGACCTTAATCTGAGTAAGATAATAATGTGATTAAGGTGTTTTACATGAGTGAGTCGCTTTTAGAATACTCCTGTCATGTTCCCGTTTTACATGTTTTAGAACATAATTAGATTAACAGCCTGCGTCATTACGTCACCGCGCCACGCCGTCCGACGTCCCTCCAGAATTTCACGTATCAACATACAGTTCGTGTTGGTTATGGTACCGTATACAGTTTTGGGTGTTTTCATTTATTTTTTTTACGAACGTTTTAAGTGCAGTTAATTATTTGTCATGCTATACGTGCTAATAGACAACTGCTTGAAGCCGTGGGTGTGTCCCAAATCGCGTAGCTACCGTCTATATAGTAGCCGAGATACATGTATTTTTCCCCACTACAGGCCTATAGTAGGAAAGTATGCGATTTGGGACGCAGCCGAACTCTCTTGTTCGCCGTAAAACGTAAAACTGCCGTGTGTGATCGTGTCCTGTCGCAAAATGCGGTGAAAACTCCCACACGACGTTCGTAATGTGATTAAGGTGTTTACATGTCACTACTACACGTCCATAATGCGACTAAAACAGGAGTACTCCACCTGTCTTAATTCGATTATTGCTTACTTCGATTATGACCTTAATTAGATTAAGGTAAGTAAAAATTGCTGTTTACATGGTAGTTAATTAATTAGAGTATGGTATTAATCGGATTAAGAGTGGATTATTGTTGTCCATGTAAACGCAGCTTGTCATTCTATACACACACACACACACACAACCTATATAGCGTTTTCACTGTCATTCTATACACACACACACACACACACACACACAACCTATATAGCATTTTCACTGTCATTCTATACACACACACACACACACACACAACCTATATAGCATTTTCACTGTCATTCTACACACACACACAACCTATATAGCGTTTTCACTGTCATTCTACACACACGCACACAACCTATATGGCGTTTTTACTGTCATTCTATATACACACACACACACAACCTACATAGTGTTTTCACCGTCATTCTACACACACACACACACACACACAACCTATATAGCGTTTTCACTGTCATTCTACACACACACACACACACAACCTATATAGCGTTTTCACTGTCATTCTACACACACACACACACAACCTATATAGCGTTTTCACTGTCATTCTACACACACACACACACACACACAACCTATATAGCGTTTTCACTGTCATTCTACACACACACACAACCTATATAGCGTTTTCACTGTCATTCTACACACACACACACACACACACACACACACAACCTATATGGCGTTTTTACTGTCATTCTATATACACACACACACACAACCTACATAGTGTTTTCACCGTCATTCTACACACACACACACACACACACACACACAACCTATATAGCGTTTTCACTGTCATTCTACACACACACACACACAACCTATATAGCGTTTTCACTGTCATTCTACACACACACACACACACACACACACAACCTATATAGCGTTTTCACTGTCATTCTACACACACACACAACCTATATAGCGTTTTCACTGTCATTCTACACACACACACACACACACACACACAACCTATATAGCATTTTCACTGTCGTTCTACACACACACACACACACACAACCTGTATAGCGTTTTTACTGTCATTCTACACACACACACCCACACACACACAACCTATATAGCGTTTTCACTGTCATTCTACACACACACAACCTGTATAGCGTTTTCACTGTCATTCTACACACACACAACCTATATAGCGTTTTTACTGTCACTCTACACACACACACACACACACACACACCCTATATAGCGTTTTCACTGTCATTCTACACACACAACCTATATAGCGTTTTTACTGTCATTCTACACACACACACACACACACACACACACACAACCTATATAGCGTTTTCACTGTCATTCTACACACACACACACACACACAACCTATGTAGCATTTTCACTGTCATTCTACACACACACAACCTATATAGCATTTTCACTATCATTCTACACACACACACACACACAACAACCTATATAGCGTTTTCACTATCATTCTACACACACACACACACAACAACCTATATAGCGTTTTCACTATCATTCTACACACACGCACACACACACAACCTATATAGCGTTTTCACTATCATTCTACACACACACACACAACCTATATAGCGTTTTTCACTATCATTCTGCACACACGCACACACACACACACAACCTATATAGCGTTTTCACTATCATTCTACACACACGCGCACACACACACACACACACACAACCTATGTAGTGTTTCTACTGTCATTCTACACACACACACACACACACACACACACAACCTATGTAGCGTTTTTACTGTCGTTCTACACACACACACAACCTATGTAGCATTTTCACTATCATTCTACACACACACACAACCTATATAGCGTTTTCACTCTCATTCTACACACACGCGCGCGCACACACAACAACCTATATAGCGTTTTCACTATCATTCTACACACACGCGCACACACACACACACACACACACACACACACACACAACCTATGTAGTGTTTCTACTGTCATTCTACACACACACACAACCTATGTAGTGTTTCTACTGTCATTCTACACACACACACACACAACCTATGTAGTGTTTCTACTGTCATTCTACACACACACACACACACACACACACACACAACCTATGTAGCGTTTTTACTGTCGTTCTACACACACACACAACCTATGTAGCATTTTCACTATCATTCTACACACACACACAACCTGTATAGCGTTTTCACTGTCATTCTACACACACACAACCTATATAGCGTTTTTACTGTCACTCTACACACACACACACACACACACACAACCTATATAGCGTTTTCACTGTCATTCTACACACACAACCTATATAGCGTTTTTACTGTCATTCTACACACACACACACACACACACAACCTATATAGCGTTTTCACTGTCATTCTACACACACACACACACACAACCTATGTAGCATTTTCACTGTCATTCTACACACACACAACCTATATAGCATTTTCACTATCATTCTACACACACACACACACACACACAACCTATATAGCGTTTTCACTATCATTCTACACACACACACACACACACACACAACCTATATAGCGTTTTCACTATCATTCTACACACACGCGCACACACACAACCTATATAGCGTTTTCACTATCATTCTACACACACACACACACAACCTATATAGCGTTTTCACTATCATTCTGCACACACGCACACACACACAACCTATATAGCGTTTTCACTATCATTCTACACACACACACACACACAACCTATGTAGCGTTTTTACTGTCGTTCTACACACACACACACAACCTATGTAGCATTTTCACTATCATTCTACACACACACACAACCTATATAGCGTTTTCACTCTCATTCTATACACACACACACAACCTATATAGCGTTTTCACTCTCATTCTACACACACACGCGCGCGCACACACAACAACCTATATAGCGTTTTCACTATCATTCTACACACACGCGCACACACACACACACACAACCTATGTAGTGTTTCTACTGTCATTCTACACACACACACAACCTATGTAGTGTTTCTACTGTCATTCTACACACACACACACACACACACACACACACAACCTATGTAGCGTTTTTACTGTCGTTCTACACACACACACAACCTATGTAGCATTTTCACTATCATTCTACACACACACACAACCTATATAGCGTTTTCACTCTCATTCTATACACACACACACACAACCTATATAGCGTTTTCACTATCATTCTACACACACACGCGCGCACACACACAACCTATATAGCGTTTTCACTATCATTCTACACACACGCACACACACACAACCTATATAGCGTTTTCACTGTCATTCTACACACACACACACACACACACACACACAGCCTATATAGCATTTTCACTGTCATTCTACACACACACACACACACACACACACAATCTATATAGCGTTTTCACTCTCATTCTACACACACAACCTATATAGCGTTTTCACTGTTATTCTACACACACACACACAACCTATATAGCGTTTTCACTGTTATTCTACACACACACACCCTATCCAGAGTAATATTTTGGCTCACAACACTGTTCTACACTTTACCTGGCTGCTTCCACAATAACTTCTATGTCCATGTTTGGTATTATATAATCTGCTGAGTCCTCAGTCACAGCATGTTATGTTTACATTTATACCATTTCTAAATGATATTGTTACTCTTTGCCTCCTATCTTCTGCACTACGTGTTCTATCAGACACTTCCACACTAAAACAGCGCTACACTGTCTCTTACTCTGCCTATTGTCCTGGTTTCGTAGTACTGTACTGTCCTGTGTTGTGTAGAGTGTGTAGATCTTATTTAGTCGTCTCCTGGTTAGCGTGTGTTTTTATGTAGCACCATGGTCCTGGAGTAGGGATGGGCAATATTGACTTAGAACTATATCATGATATTTTTTGGTATTTATTGTGATAACGATATCAGTGACGATATTAATATAGTACCGTTCACCACATTTTTCTTTTTTTCCACTTACTAGATAAGTAAAATCCCGTAAGATATATCTTGTTTTCTGGACGAAAAGAAAATCTAAATTGAGTTTTTGCTTAAAACAAGCAAAACTATGTCAGTGGGGTAAGAAAAAAATTCTCTCATTCAAATGGAAAACACGATTATTTGTCTTGTTTTACGGTCGTTTGCTGTACATCTGATTTTCTGTAACCAAACCAGTACCAGATCGTAGAGATACTCCTCCTCGGCTTCACGTCCGCGTTCTGCCGTACTTGCTTTCGCTCTGCACGGGTCGCGAACCGTCGCACACAGAAATATGTCATCAACTAGGCTGTATCGTTAATTGTCGCGTGAAGACGAATTCTTATTGTGGGGATACTTTGTACCGGTATATCGCAAACGATAAGATCTCGCCCGTCCCTATCCTGGAGGAACGTTGTTTCGTTTCGCGGCCTTACTCTACCAGCTGTATATGCTTGAAATAACAATAAAGCCACTTGAACAACAGCAGGTTTCTTTGTGTCTGATGTTAGACAAGCGGTGGAGTAACTAACTATCCTCCAACTCTCTCAATGGAGCAAAACTCTGCCAGTTCCAGTGCGCTTGCACTTTCCATTCGGTCTCTGAAACAAGGTCGCTTATTTGGAGGAAGGGAAAAAAAAAAAAGACACAGCGAGTGCTCCAGTTAAGCGAGATCTTTGGTAAACAGACGTGAAAGTGTAACTTCAAGTCACGTGAGTTCCAAGCAACGGACCGGTGGAGAACAAACAAACACAGCCACTTCGCTTTCCGTGTTGTTCTCGGGCTTCCTAGTGCAATTCTTATTCTGGAACCGTAATGTCCTTGAAACTTCTTGCATTGCTAACAGTGCATGAGCACTCTCTCAAACTTCTAACGTTGGAGATGTTAAGGAGTAGAGGGTCAACAATGGCTGAGTCCCTAATGTTTGCTTTTAAAAAGGCGGCTGTCCTGTGTTCTTCAGCAGTTTATTATCTCCGGCAAAGGCGGAAATCTTTCCAGGAATAGAACGGTACCGAACATGATTGTTTAACAAAGGACAACAAATGAATCCGCTACAGCGGAAAGACGATTACAGGACTTAGGATTTAATCAACACGGACGATGTGAACTTGAAGTTGTACTCGTTGTTTCTTTGTCAAGTGTCAAGCCAGATTCAACTTTTTTTTTTGGGTCTAAGCATCGTGTGAGACACGTTTCCATAACGGCGTACCCCATGCACGGAAAGTCCGAGGTGATCAGATCGTTCGAACGGCGAGAGAATTCAGAATGCATGTGTCCGGACTCCTCACGCACATCTGTTTATATAGAGATGTTACGCAACAAAGTGCCCAGCCTTTCCCTCTTTCCTTTACATTTTTTTTTAACTTCAACTTTCTCTCATCTTCCATCTCGTGTTCCTGTTTCTCCCCCCCTCACCCCATCGCTCTAGCTTTTGACAGGCACAGCAGGTGGCTTTTGTGGTATGAATGGATTCGGAAGGAAGTATTTCCACCCCCCCCCCCCCACACACACATTCTTGGCTCTGATTGGCAGTAGCGGCAGGATGCCATAGCGATTCTGCAGAGCTGTGAGAATGGCAGCTTAATTTACAGAGTTACACACGCCGCCTTGCCTTCACGGCCTGCCTTTCTATTTACAAACACGGCATTCTCAAAGCGGCTCCTTCATCGAAACTGATAGTCTGATTCAGTGCAAATGTTATTTGTAGCGGGGAGAGTACTGTGAAAGGAAGGATTCAGTTTGTAATGTAGCTTTTGTGTCTTCCAGATGCTGAGTACGGCTGTAATACCAGAGTAACAGACGATATAAATAGCAGAAAACGTCTTCTCTAAATTCACTTCTCGGATTAAAACCTGTCCACGGAGCGCGTGTGGCTGGCAGCAGAATTAAAGGGATTAAGCGTGTGGTTTAGGTTATTACATAATAACATGATGTTGGACTTGGTTGCGTTGGCTAGCTGCTGAGTTGAACATCTGCTCTAATACGGTTATACTATGGATTCATTTATTTATTTATTTATTTTCCAGAACAAATGATATGGAATAAAAGCAGGACACGCAACATACACACTATTGCTGCATTCGACTTGCCTCAGAATTGGGAGCTCAAAGTTACGGCATTCACGACCACCGTGTGTGGTCTACGAAGGGGGGAAACCCATCTACTCCATGTTGGTCTTTTGTTAGCAACAATCAAGCCAATAACTGTGATTTTCTGTATATTTTCCTCTGCAGAACCGTGAACTGTATTAGTCGGTATGTTCGTGTCAAGCGATTGATCGATGCAAAGTAAGTACTTGTATACGCGTGGCTCATTATGTCACTCGCTGAGGTCAGGGATGAGGAGACCATCCCAAGTAGGAATTAAAGGGGCGATACGAGCTACAAGTTATGACCTTTAGTTCAAATGCAGGATATGATAATAAAAATGTTCTTACCACAGGATTTTGTGATTGACACAGCCAAAAATGCTCGATTTTGCCGTATCTTCAAAGCTCAAAATTTGCAATGCGATTTGCGGAGGTTTATTGTTATTTTTGTGGAAAACTACTTGAATTGCTGAATTTGCAACCGTGCAAAATTGTTTTGCGCGGTCTTTTGCAGTGACGTTTGTTTGGTAAGTGAGACGTTTTAGCCGTACTCTTGTTCGACACATGTAAATCAAAGAAGGGTTTAGCTGAATGTGCGTTGTGGTGGCGACAAATCTTGGCCCAAATCTGCAGTAATTTAGAAAAATTGCAAGCTCTTCCGAATATTGCTAGCTAGTATTGGCTATGTAGCTAGTCTAAGGGGAATGCCTGAAAACAGCCAAATTGCTATTGTGTGTAAATCTCCTTATAGTCACTCATTAGCAAGATTTGTTTATTAATTATTTTATTTTTTTGCCCCCAGATTTTGCCCTGATTGATCAGCGCTTGACGTCACTTGAACTTTCTTTCAACTTTGGTGCCCATGAAGGAAAAAAAACCTTGCAGGCGGAAGCGCTTTTTTAAAACCCTGCGTCCCGTAGGATTGCGTTTAAAACGTGCCCTGCAGTTGGAAAGAGGAAAGGAAAAAAAAGCAAGGCTAAGTGGGAAAGCAGACTAAATCATTATCTGATTCCATGTTCTTGTCTATACTTGTGCACACTCTTGCTGGGTGAACTGCCTGTGGCTTTTGAAAGGTTAATCTTTTGTTGGTTTGTGTCATATTGCTGGCACAGGGAAAGGTCTTTCTTGTGGTATCCTTTGTATGTATATGTGTGTGTGTGTGTGTGTATGTGTGTGTGTGTGTGTGTGTGTATACTCGCATACATGGTTTGCTTTAAGTGTTGTCTCAACTGTGTGCTGTAATAGAGATCCCAACCTTTAAGGTTTTCCCAAAAGGGAGCTTGTTGTGTATAACAGCACATTTGCATGTTCTCAATCTAAGAAAGCAAAGTTAGTACAGGCTCTCTCGAATGTATTGGAATGACGAGGCCAATTCTTTTGTGTTTTACCGACAGACATTTGGGTTTCGGATCAAAAAATAAAGGAGATGATAGAGGGGCGGGGCATGGCGGTATATATTTTAGGCCAAAAACCCAAGTGCCATTTTCGGCGGCCGAAATTTCGGTGCGTCCCAACGCTTAATATTTGGCTACAGATCCATTGCTTGCATCAATTATGTGCATCAAGCTGACGACCCACTGACATCACCAAACTTGAGCATTCTTCTTTCGTGGAGCTTCTTTCAGTTGTTTGTTTCAGGGGGGCTTCTCCCTTCAGTCTCCTCTCCAGGAGGTGAAATGCATGCTCAGTTGGGTTAAGGTCTGGTGATTGACGTGGCCAGTGTAAAGCCTTCAATTTTTTTCCACCAACCATAAAGATTAGTGAGCACATTTCAGAAGCAGCCATGCAAGCCCATGCCATGACACTACCTCCACCATGTTCCACAGATGCGTCGTATGTTTTGGATCATGAGCAGATCCTTTCTTTCTCCACACTTTGGCCTTTTCCATCACTTTGGTAGTGGTTCATCTTGGTTCCAGAACTGTTGTAGCTCATCTCTGTATTTCTTTGCGAATTCCAATCTGGCTTTCTGACTCTTACTGCTGATGAGTAGTTTGCATCTCGTGGTACGGACTTGTGCTCTTAAAGTCTTCTTCAAACGGTGGATTCTGATGCCTTTACCCCTTGCTATTCCAAGACCTTTGGAAGTGACTGTACGTTCGCTATCCTGTGTTGCTTTTAATTGTCTTACCTTTTGTGTAATCCTCTGTTTATGCCACTGAGTGACAAAGTGGCAGGTTCCTTGGGTTGAATTACGATAGTCAGCTGATTGAAGTTGTTTAGCAACTCTTGATATCTGGCTTTTGACTAACGGGAGGTGTCCGTGCCTGTCTGTGTTTTTCTATTTTAATCTTTCATACATCAGGTGAGAGCGAGTCATCCTGCACGTTTGCTCGACCTCTTTGGTTTAATACTTCTTCTTGGGCTTCTTGGGGGAAACCATTCACATGGTGAAATTGTCATCAAGCACTTTTGGCTGCAACGATCACAAAAAAACTCGACACAAAAAAAAAGTGTGTTTCTATAAAGCGATCACATCAGACAAATGAAATTCCCTTGTCAGAAAAGACAATTCGCTGTAGAGGAAAGGACATGGGATGTGAAAGACGAGCATTTGCTTCAGGTACTACTTACTGTAGCTTTGAGGCAACTTTATCTACGTGAACTTTGGCTTTTTGAGCCGATAGGCACCATATAATCAGGGTGTTTTTTTTTTTCTTCTTTTTTTCTTGATAGCAATGTTGGCACCTCTGATGTACGTTTTAGCTTGTTATCATCACTACATTGACTTGGTCTGTAGCACCAGTTTAATAATCACGTCCTGCCACACCTCAAGTGCACTCGTGGGTAGTTACCTATGTCGAGCTGAGTCACATAAAAAAAAAAAACGAGTTGTTTGAGCAGTACAACTGGACATGTTGCAAGAACCATACTTGTGTTGGCGGGTTTTATTATCTCTGATTACGTGTCATGGATATTGCTCTACCGCTTCCCACTGTGACTCGGTATAAAGAGCTCTGCAATGAGTAACTAATATCCTCTCACGCTGACTTCAGGAAGTGCAGTGTAGCTTTCCTCGATTGCCTCGTTCGGTTTTATTTCTTGTTGTCTCGCTCTTGTCAGTCTTACTTTTAATTGTAAGTTCATGTACGTTTATTGAGGCTTTCGACGGTAAACTGACTCGCCTACGTTGCTTTTAATTACCTACCGAGGATTGAATGAAAGTTTCCGAGGCCGTTTTGCTGGTTGTATTTACTGGTGATATTGTTTTGGGTGTAGGTTATTCACTGTGGTGGGAAACTGTCAGCGCAGCAGTAGTGAATTATTAGTTTATTAAGTAGATTTAGCTTTTAGAGGAGGTATTTGGCGTTATAATTAAACAAGTTGCTTGACAAAATGAATACTTCATCGCAGAGATGCGCTTAGTCAACCTGCAGTAGTGCAGAATCATACGCCAGGGCAGATGCACATTGTACAGCCAAGGACCCGATATTAAATTTCTATTATGAACTTGTGTATTGACTCAAGGATGACGACAAATCTTTTCTTGATTACTTGGCAAGGAAGATCTCAGTAATCAACCGCAGACACACAGAGCCCTGAGGACAACTTGTACCGTTCGGCCCTCTGTCAGCAGATTGCTTGCGGTTGTTCGCCACACCAGACGACCCCCATCTCCCTGCTTCTTACAGAACTCTGCTGAAAACGTTTCTCTTCACAAATCATTACTCGTCTCTTTCTGCTCCGTAACATGTATGGTTGGTTGATGTTCCAATCAAAGCGTTGCATGCTTCGCAACGTGAGAGAGAAAGGAGCTCGCTCACTCACTCGCTCCACAGATCTGCATTAGCAACACATTGACTGATCATAACAGACAGCGCTCTTTTTCAACAAGGCCTTGTGTTTTAGCTAGCACGCTAGAGTTAGCCAGCTAATCAGGTCTGTGCTGTTGTGTTCACAGAGCGAGTGCGGTCGTAAGAAGCATTCACAAGCACAGCGCCGCAGGATCACAATAAAGCACGAGACTGTTTGTTCATGCACTATTTAGGTAACATTGCTGTGCTTGGTAAAAGATGAGTTCTTTTTAAAGGCGAGAGTTGTTTTTTCACTCTGTGCTCAGGAATTTATTATGAAGTTGTTTTTCTTGTAATACTCACAATGCTTCTGTGATACTCAGGGGACAGCACTAGATATAACGGTGCGCCATTTCTCAAATATTATAATACTATAGTACATCAGTCCACCTATAGCCCTGTTTGGATTGGATTAGTTTATCAAGGGGGTGTCGGTAATAAGTGTTTTACACCACTTCTCCTCAGCGATGAAACTCTCGCATCTGGCCTGGGATGTTTTCTACGAACCCGGATCTCTGCGTCACACGGTCACACGATCACGCTACGTTCACAGCATGGCGTCCAAGTGGTCAGACAGGCACTGGGGTAGACGGTCCCTCCTCCAGGATTCTGCGATCACAAAAATGAACGCGAAGTCTAGCAAACTCCGTAATGTTCAGAGGAGCTTGCAGTTTTTCCTCAGATTTGGGCCCGAGACACGTCATGTGACCTCATCACAATACGCATTCAGCCAAAGCGCTCTTCGATTCACACGCGTCGAACACGAGTACAGCTAAAACGTCTCGTTTCCCAGCGAACATCACTGCGAAAGACCACGTAAACAATTTTGTACAATTTCATATCCCCCCAACACACACACACATCTACCAGCACATTCAAACATGGGGCTCTGTTTTGCAACTCTTACTATTTCACTTGGCTTGGCAAATGAAACACAAACTCCACAGTAATGACACACTTGCACTTTCTATTTGCTGTAAATATTTATCTTAATTCAGAAATCCGCCAAAGGTGATGTACTCGTTACACCTACACGAGGTACCGGGATAAACCCATATGAAGTGTTTGTTCATTGTGGCTCTGTCTTGTGTCGTATATTTATTTAAGTAGCTAATTCAAACTGAGTTGTGTTTACGGTTAGCCCAACCTCAAGCTTGTTCTGTTAACACCTTTGTTCCTATATATGAAGAGAGAGTGAGAGAGAGTGTGAGCATAGAAGTGTAGCAGTAACATAAACTAATGAGAAGGAGTACCCAGATGAAGCTGGAAGAACGTTCTCATTTCCGAAGAATACTTGAGTGTTACTTAACCAAGGTATTGTAAAGAATCTGATCAAATGTTGTATCAATAGTCCACACGTGAATGATCACAGTACAGCTACAGCCTGTTCGAGGAGCTACAAGTATTCTCCATTAAGCTTGGACATAATGGTTTGTTAAACACAACAGTTCCTGACTATTTTTCGTCACCAGCTGGCATTTATTGCCCTTTCATTCCCGACTCCATTACATGTCGTCAAGCGCTTTAATGTAGTCACACACTTTGAAGCAGTATAATGTGACCAATACGTCAATTTGATTCAAATTGATTTCTTGTCAATTACACGTGGCGAGTCTTTGGAGGCTGGTTCAGACTTCTGAGGCGTGCGGGAGTTACTCGAATGCTCGGCGTGTAGCTTACTCTACTCTCTATTTTGAGCTCGAGATAGCAAAAGAGTTTGCTGATAAATTCGAGGTTTTGCTCTAGGCTGAAGACGATCTGTAGCGATGGCCGTCGTGTTGGACGGTTTAAACGTCTGTTCGGGAAACATGATGTCTACAGTCTTCTTAATCTCTCTCAATCTCTTAATGTGTTTCCTTTTCACCTATGTTGTAGTGCTGTATAAACTTTAGTAGCCCATGTCGTGTGGTTTCGGAGCAGTGTTCCACCCGTGGGGTGAGCAGGGGCTTCGAGTGAGAAAACGACCGCGTGTTTATCAGGGCTGATCCGCTGTGCAAGAATTCAGTCAAGTGTATCTGCTGCTGTTCAACCCCAAATTTTATCTACACAGACCTTTTTTTCCAGCGTTTCCAGACCGTCCGTTTTTATGAGCTGAGCAAATATTTTACATTATTACATCATTGAAATCAGCTTGCTTTCTGTCAGTAATTGGGTTTGATTGCAGCATTCTTCGAGGCTTCATATCCTCGCCAAGGGCTTGTCGTGTGCAGTCATACATCACCAGATTAATTTGCCTAATCACAGACAACAACGGTCTGGAAGAACCAAATGGTACCTTGAAAAATTTCCTGGGATTAATTGTTCTGGGTGATTTTGATGGAAACGCAGCTTTAGGTAGAGGTTAATCTTGATTCCAGAACTTTTGTGGCTCATCTCTGCGTTAATTTTTGCGAATTCCAATCTGGCTTTCCTAATCTCACTGCTGATGATTGCCAGTGGTTTGAATATTGTGGTATGGCCTCTATATTTCTGCTTTCGAAGACTTCTTCGAGCTTGGATTGTGAGATCTTCATAGCTCTCACAATGTTTGTCATCAACCGCTGGTGTTTTTTTGGACTGACCTGTTCAACGTCTGGTTATCAGTACACCAGTAGTTTCTTTTTCAGGCCATTCCAATTTGTTGTATTGGCTTTGGCCTCTGCCAGTTCATTGGCTCAGATTGATTTTCCCTCTTTTCTCTGCTTCAAAATGGCTTGCTTTTCTCCCATAGACAGCTCTCTAGTCTTTGTGTTGGTTTCTCCTTTATAACAACAAATGCAGTCTTCACAGGTGAAACCCAGGGCTCTAACCAAGACTAGACATTCAGAGCTATTAACTGTTTAAACAACCAATCCAACGTAGTGCGTACTTTTAGTACATAATATAAGTATTAGAATCGGAATGCAGGAGTGGTTTTCTTTGTAGCCATTCTTTTTCATCTTACAGTAAAGTCAGGAGTACTGACAATGTTGAATATTTTACGAGATTACTCTATCTTTTGGTAAAGATTTCATCGTATCCTTGGTTAAAGAGTTTTCATGCTGTTTCTTAAGTTTAAATACAATCCAGAAAGTGCACGTTTCTGTCGTCTCCTGAAACCAAACCGAGTTTAAACGAGCTTAAACGCCGAACAATCATATATAGACGCCATGATTTTTATCAGTTGAATTAAATTAGTAGAATTCAAGCCTTTTAGTATCTAGAAAAACAAGCCACCTGTAAATGTTGTCAACTGGGAAAGTTCAGGACTGAAAAGTTCCAACAAATAGCTTGAAATGTATTGTATAAATTTGAATGAGTCTAATATAGGAATAGGTCATGAAACTGTATTAAGGGGGTGTGTGGTAGGTTGTCTTTTTTTTTGTTTGTGTTTGAAATCGCTTACTGTGACACTTTGCTTCATTATATTCAGTACCTACTACTCAGCGGTTGATTCAATACATACCGAGGTCCAAGTCAAGTCTCAAGTTTCTGAGGTGGAGTCCAAGCCAAGTCTCAAGTCTTTGTTCAAGGGCTGCAACTAATGGTTATTTTGATAATTGATTGATTGGACAATTATTTTTTCGGTTAATCGATTAGTTTGATTAAAAGGCCCTTTTTTTTTTTTTCCCCTGTATGGTTTTTTTGAAAAAAAAAAAAAAGACAAAGTTTTCACATTCTGCCCAGTGTTGTCCTTTGAACATTGTACAAAATCCACGGTAACGTCACAGACCCAACTTATCCATAATGGCATTCGTTATCGATTATTTTAATTATCGATTAGTTGTTGCAGCCCTACGTTGCTCTATTTTTAGCAATAGTTCTTTCAGCTAGTTATTGTAATTAACAGCGTATGAGGCTAAATCAATTTTGAAATATTAACCGATGTCTCCTACAGAATGTCTTGTTCATTTATTCAAGATAGTCTGATAAAGCACACAAGGTTTTACTTGAATCATTAATTGCATTTTTGTACACACTCGAAAAACTATTACTTTCAACGTATTAATAACTATTCAAACTATCATTTTTATTGGAAATTCAGCTTGAAGCAATCTTACAGCATAACTGCTGTCCCTTCAAAGTGCCCTTCGGAGGGTGATTTATACCATCTGGAACATAGAGACTGTCACCACGAGAAAAAAATGTGCTTTTTGAGTTGCCGTAGTTCTTCCAGTGAGCGCCGGCGGTAGTCCAGATCGCAGACTCGAGTTTCCATACGTGTGTAGCACGAAGACAATCCGGACATGCTACATCCACCATGTCGGCATTGTCGTTTCACCTACAACTTTAAAAAAAAAAAAAAAGCCGACATTCTGCCTTACGCTATTTTTTTATTCTGACAGCTCTCCCGCACGAGTCCCATTGCCTTATGGGATAGCACAGTATCCGCCTGTTCCCTACTGCAGAATCTCGGCAGAAGTAGTAGGTCATCCTATACTCAGCATTTGGACATACTACTTGCGTACTGCTTTGGACCTACTGTATGGTAGGGTGATAGGGATATTCAGACAGAGCCATTAGCTCTAACCATAATCATACCCACCTGACTGTCTAATCATTAGAAGCCTTAAGAAGGTCTTGATCAACTAAAACCGAGATGAAACCTACAGGGACCTAGAGCTCAAGGAAAAGGGTTGGTGACTATTACTTTAAGCCATAGGTGTAACTTAGACTACAGACATGTCCTCACCAATTTTGAAAGTGCAGTCTGGTAAAAAAGTAAGTAAATAAATAAATTATACAATGGCTCACAACAGAAACCGATCCAAATACTTTCTAAAAATACCAGTTTAATCTTTTGACAGTGTTCCTCAGGGTTTGTCGGTAATATAATGTCTTCCCTGTGATTAAACTCTCGCATCTGGACGTCTATAAACGAATATGGCACGAGCACGTTTCTGTGAGGTTTCTTTTCCAGCGTTTCATGGTTTCTTGCATGTTTTTCCCCCTTATGAAGACAATACAGCTGACGTAAACCAACGAATCCAACATCCACGATTTGGAATGTAAGAATTTAATTCATTGCCAGAATTGCGTTTCAGGAACTGTGCAGCACCAGTTTTTTTTTTGCTTTTCGAGACAGTATTGTAATCTAAAGTAACCCTGTCTGACTCCTGAAATCCTTTGCTTCTCACTGTTAAAGAGAGTCGCTTAAACTGTTTGCATCAGTGGACAGAGTGTCCTGTAAGGGATTAGCCTGTCAGAGTAGGAGGATTAAACACGAACAGGGTGGCATAGGGTCAGGAGATATGAGGCAAGGAACCTAACACGGACATATAGGACAGTTCATTGAATTAGTACACTCCAGTCTACACCCTGTTCGCTATTTGTTTAATCACGAAGTGGCTATCCAAGCTTGTAGTGGACCCCATGTTCAAGGTTTCTGTTTGAATCTCTATAAAAGCTGCATGTTTTTTGGACTCTCCTGGTTGTTTAGTCCAATTTTTTTTTTTTTTTTAGGTGAAAGGTGTGATATTAGCACGGCTGGGCAGTTAAGGCCAAAACTGATTGAGGCCTATAAGCCATAGTGTCTCGTACCCACTGGGACATTTGGTGGAGGATCGGTGATTATCTGGGGGTACAATAATTGATATGCATTTCCTGAGTGTTTTAAATAGAAATCATTTTTTTTCTGAACCCTGAAAGAAAAGCCTAGTCTTATCAGGGTAGACTGATTTATTTATTTATTTATTTTAATTTTGACACTAAAATGCAACTATAACACGAATAAAGAAATTCATACAGGAAGCGTCTTGAAGCAGTCATTACAAACAGAGACTTCTCCGCTAAGTATTAAATACATTTCAGTTAGTTTGTTCGATACTTTTTTCCCCCCCGTGTCATTCCACTTTATTACACAGAACTTCATTTACGGACTTTAATGTTGTGAATTCTTTATATTTCCGGATTACTTTATTTAATACTGACGTCTGGCGAAAATTTCATGTGAATAACCTCATTTGGAAATATATTTACTGAAAAAAAAATAAAAATTGACACGTTCAATACTTATTTCCTCCACTCTGTGTGTGTGTGTGTGTGTGTGTGTGTGTGTGTGTGTGTGTGTGTGTTTTACTTTTTCTCTTAAAATTGACGAAAGAAATACTGCGAGTGCATTCATGAGTGTTTTCGCTGGTGTTTACTCCACAGAATGATCAAAAAGCACTTTTTCTTTCCTCCTTTTATTTGGAAGTGACATTGAACATGAAAACGAGTACAAAAAACAAAGTCAATATTAAATACAAAGTCACTGTATTCAACTCGAGGTTTCAGGAATCCGGACGACAGACGTACCTCCATTTTTTCCCCCTCAGCTTTTATTTTGGTTGCAGGGAGTTTCGTGCTCTGTGTCACGCTCCTCCATGCTTATTTCTGTTACAGCACACCGCTAGTTGACGATACTGATGACGATATATAGGAAAATATCTGTCTAAGGGTGATTATCCTCCTACCCTATGCATAGCCATATCGCACAGTCCTATTTGCACACCAGAACAGTGCTGCTCTCTGCATCAAAATATTGCCAGGTGTAGCATTTTTATTCATTGTATTCTAACTGATGTCATGTGAGTATAGTTAATTCTAGTGATTAATATCAGTGATTTCTCTATTCAAACACGTTCGCCTCAAGCAAGTAACCAGGTATTCACACACATACACAATTAAGGAACACTTTACCTGGATTGAATTTACTGAATCTTTAGCAGAAGGAATTATTCCTGCAGTCTGGTCAGGACAGTTTACAGGACGAAGAACCTGCTCCACCATTTCTTCTGCTGTTGCCTCCGCTTGTGTTACCCACGACTGTTTATATTTATTTCAATCTCTGCCATGTCTCTTGCTCTAACTTGTTCAGACACTTTGAAAGCTATCGCTTTTGTCCGTTTCTGCGCTAGAACCTTGCGCCCGGTTTTACGCTTTTGTCGGAAATTACGCACGACTCTTCCGTAACACATCCCAAGTTACGATCTAAATTTGGAACACTCGAACGAACTCCAAATTGTAGTCCGAGCTTAAGTTGCACGCTATTCTGCTAGTCCAAGCTGGTTATGTTAATGACCAGGAAGCACAATCGGTTTGGATTTCTAAACCATGTAGAATACTTTTCAAGTGAGTCATTGCTAAATGCTACTTGAATTTAGAGCGGTATAATCTACGATTAGATTATATCTGATTACCAGTGTGTCTTCCAATAAATTCGCATGTCAGGATGACCAAGGGCCAGGGCTTAATTGATGAACAGGCTGTTGAACACGACATCTCTCTGGAGAACCAAAAAACATACCTAAAATGAACATTATTGGCGTTTTATAATGTGTGTTTAAAGTGTTGGGTATTAAATGAGAAACCAGTAGAGCAGGGGTCATGAGTTAGATTTGACCTGGTACCCTAACCTCTTGCCATCTCTCTACAGGCTTGATCATGGGCTGCGTCAAAAGTAAAGAGGACAAAGCACCATCGCTGAAGTACCGACCAGATGCTCCTAACCCTACCCCTGTTCCCTCCCACATGGGCCACTATGGACCAGACCCCACCCAGATTGGCCAGTCACCTGCCCTCAAGGGTCCCAACAGCAGCTACAACAGCCATGCCTCTGGCATCACTCCATTTGGTGGCTCCTCATCCGCCATCACTCCATTCGGTGGAGCTGCTTCTTCCTTTTCCACAGTGACCGTGAGCAACCCCTTCCCTGGTGGCGTCACAGGTGGGTGGCTGAGGATTGTGATCTTGTTCTCTATCTATCTGAAGAGTATAAACACGGTATACACGAAGGAGACAAAACACATTTGTGTCAGCTGTAATGTGAATTAGTACTCGGTTTGCTTGCTCGTTTTCTCAAGAATTTCCTAAAACGCAGGACTTTGTTACCGTTACGTCAGCATGTTAAATGTATACAAATGAATTTATGCGAACGACTCGACTGACGCAAATCCTGCACTAATGTGTCACGCTTTTGTTCCAGTCGTATGTGTGGAATAAAGAGTGATTTTTGAGCGAGTGTGATTTTGTTCTCTGTGAGAATTGCTTCATTTCCTCAAGCAAGATTGTGAATAGCTCTATTGATACTGCTTGTCTCTTTTCAGCACTTTTTTCTGTGGAATATTTGTCTTGTCATGTCTGCACCCGGGAAAAAAAGAAGAAAAAAAAAAAGAAACCACTGATAACTAAATCTTTGTCTGACGTCTATAAACTTCTCATAGATTGCATTCAGCAAGTGAATTCGGCCATTTTGTGCGCTGGGACAAGGAAGATTCAGATAATCGGATATCTTAATGGTGTGATGATGCACATGATGGCACACACACCGTGTCACGTGAGCCGATAACAAGCATGCACATGCACTTCTATTAATATCTGCAGCTCGATTAGTTAACTACATGTTCTCTGTGCATTCTGCAAAGAGCATACGTATTTGGTTCTATTCCTCATGTAGGTGATACTAGACCTCACTTGTGTATCTGTTGTTCCTCTGGTAAAATAAGAACAGCAGTCATTGAGCGTGTCACGAGCCGAGGTCTGATTCAATGAGAGATAATCTGGTATTCTGCGTGGGTGGGGTTTATTCACTCTGGTTTAATCTGGCCCGCTGGGTTTCACCTGTCAGTTAGGCCCATTTCCACTCACCTCATGAGAGGAGGAGCTGTTTCTGTAATTAGAGACATGGTGAAGCCTATCATTAACTGATTTCACCGAGTAATTCTATCAGTATCCCCTATGGGCTTCTATAAATCCTCAACTAAACGGTGTTTATATCAGAGATTGGAACCATTATGCGTTAAGTCTGAGACTTGTATTTAATTGTATGTAGTTTGCCGAGACCTCAGCTTTAAACCGAGTCCATTATGACGACCGTGAATCCACACTCTTGTGTTGTTTTGTTTTTTTAAGGTGGTGTGACGTTTTTTGTGGCCTTATATGACTACGAAGCCAGGACATCCGATGACCTCTCGTTCAAAAAAGGCGATCGATTTCAGATCATCAACAACACGTGAGTGCATTGCTTTATGCATTGATCAACAATAGTTCATGTTGACATGAGTGCATTGTGACTGGGGCTGCATTGATTGATTTTGATTGGGTTTTTTTTCTGCTTTTGCTTAAAAGATGATCTAGCAGGCTGAACTGAATTTGACAGGATTTTGGATGCTGATTATTATTATTATTCTTTTTAATCTGTCATTGCATTGCAGCCTGGTACAGAAGGGTATCTGGGTTAATGCTCTTTAATGGGCCGGCTGTTCAGTCCAGCCATCCAGTTTGTCTCTTAATAACAGCATGATGGATGATTCCACTCTGCTCATCATGGTGTTTTATGTAAATGCTTTGAATACCCAGGATTCATCGCATTTTATATATTTATTTATTTATTTTCTTAGTGCTGATATCTTGGCCGGCCAGCCAGGGCTTATTAACGTCGCAGGGCTGTCTGTGTATGTATATTAATGCTGTTCTTGTGCTGGCTCACTTTCACAGAGAGGGAGACTGGTGGGAGGCCCGTTCCATCAACACGGGCAAGAAGGGCTACATTCCAAGCAATTATGTGGCCCCTGCAGACTCCATCCAGGCTGAAGAGTAAGATACTCCTCTCCTACTGATCCCATGTCATGAGCTGCTACTTCTACCCTCACTGTAATTAAGAGCGTGTGATTGGCAATCGCACTACAGCGGCCAAGCGCTCGAAAAACGCACGCATGACTAGATAACAAAAGAGCCTCTCTCTACACGTCACACCACTCTCACGTTAAGCTTTTCCACTGGATGCATTAATGCACTCGGTCACTGCGCTGTCCTCTCGTCGAATGGGAAAGGAGGACGAGAGAAATCACGTCTGCACCCTTTAGCTCTTTCCTAGTGCATTAAAGCATGACACTCGGGGAGATGTTGTAATAAACCAGTCCAGTAGACAGCTTCTGTTTTTCTTATTTCTGTAAGTTGTGTAAAACACGAAGCTGCTTCTTCCAGAGCTATGTAAATCAATTTAAGTGTCAGCTACTTCT